>NC_088863.1:27884598-28187905 GCF_032884065.1 Artemia franciscana | reverse complement strand
TTATATATGGAAAAATAAACGTACATATGCTTATATATGAAATGAAAGAATAATTTGGTCCGAGGCTAAAGTGTAATTAATTGAAATTAGAAACTAAAAGAGATTTTATTTATATTGTTTGATTTATTACATCGTACATTACATTTATTTATTATATAGCCTTTTTATGAAATAAATAAATGAAATTTAAAAAAAATTAAGGGAATGAAAAAATTTAAACTGAATTGAGATTGATTTATTACTATTTCTAAGTTTAATTTTGATACTCTATATTACATTTAATTCATCATTTCATTTAATACATCATTTTCTCGTCTTTATTTTCATCTATGAATCAATAATTCATTTATAGCACGTAAAAAAATTTTGTTCCACCTTGTACCATGCTAAGCCAACAGCATATTTTACAACTAAGGCCCAAGCTGCAGATGCAACCAAAACAGTACATATCGTTAATTGCGTCGACCCTGTTAATTTTTGACGCTCTAGTTTTGAAGTTATTAAATATAAGTGATTCTTATATTCATCTTTGACATCTTTTTTCTGTTTGGAAATTACCATATTTTTCGAAAAATACTCATCTATGGCTAAATGATTTTGAGGGTGATTTCTCGAAGAAAAGGGGTTTTTCAATGTGTCTAATATCCGCCATAAGGTACATTGTCGCCTAAGTGAAAGGTAGTTTCTTAAAACTATCATTAAAGGTGTTTCATCATTTGAATTCAAACAATTTACATCGGCTCCCTTTGAAACTAGTAGCTGACAAATGTCCAAATTGCCTAGTCTAGCAGCAACATGTAAGAGCCTGCATTTGACCATTCTGTGCCGAAATACATATGCACAATTTGCATTTGGGTTGGCTCCAATCTCTAATAGATACCTAGTCACATCCAATTTCTCCAAAGTTATGGCGTAATATAAGGGTGTTCTATCCCCCGAATCTAAGGCATCTACAGTGGCACCCTTGGCAACTAGTAGTTGACACATTTCTAAAGTGGCGACCCGAACAGCAGTATGTAAGACAGTTTCGCGGTTAAAGGGTATATCGCGGTCAAAGGGTATATAACGCACTAAATGCTTTGCATTTAGGTTGGCTCCATTCTCTAATAGATACCCAGTCACATTCAACCTATTAGATTTAACAGCGTAATATAAGGCTCTGGCATTTATAGTGGCACCCTTGGCAACTAGTAGT
Source organism: Artemia franciscana (assembly GCF_032884065.1). NCBI lineage: Eukaryota > Metazoa > Arthropoda > Branchiopoda > Anostraca > Artemiidae > Artemia > Artemia franciscana. Next base: position 28,186,710 of record NC_088863.1, on the reverse strand, counting down.
CGACAAATATCTAAACAGCCGTTCATAGCAGCAGTCTGTAAGATTGTTTCGCTTAAATATGTGGTTTTTGCATTTGGATTTGCTCCTTTCGCTAATAGATACTGAGTCACATCTAATTGACGTGAAATCACTGCATAATATAAGGCTGTTCTTTCCCATCTATCTAAGGTATCTATAGGTACACCCTTTGAAACTAGTTCGTGACAAATCTTCAAATCACCTGTCATAGCAGCGTCATGTAAACTGTTTCCAAAAATGACTGCTTCCAACTTCGGTGGCAATTTTTTCAGTGTTGCAAACAGCGTAATCAGAAATTCGATGGTCCATTCAATGGTATACATTTTTTTCTCAACAACATTTTCGTTTTCTGTTTTATTTTCCTTTTCAGTACCATTTGCTTTTTCAACGGCATTTTTTTTCTCTGTAGTACTTTCTTTTTCCGAAGCATTTTTTTTTTCGCTATTCTTTTCATTAGTCTCTGCTTTAGTCATTTGGATTTTTTGCGAGTCCAGTATATTTGTTTTGGTTGCAAATATTTGATCACTGCACTTTATAGTTTCATTTTTAGAAGGTCTGAAGATTGATTTTTCAGGAGCCCTGGCCTCATTGGCTTGTTTAGGTTTATTCATCTTCTTAGACGAAAATTTGGCGTCTTTATGATCATCTTCTCTCAAGCATTTATCCATTTTGGATTTCAACTGTTTAAAGAGTTGCCAGGTTGTAATTCCAACATAGGATGTTGGAATCCCAATGGCTAAACACTTAATAGCGCATTTATAAAATTCCCGAGAAAGCATTATTATTTGTATAGTATTATGTTTGTAATTTGTTTGTTTTATCTTACAAACAAAAGGTTGTATTATTAGGGCCGATAGAAACTAAAACTTCTTTCAAAATTTTCTGGCATTTCTCTAGTTTCAGTTAAAAAAATGGAATTGATGATTGGACACCATAAATATTTTTGCAGTTTACGTAATAGCTAACTATGTCCATTTCGATTAAAGAGTAGAATTGGGTTTATCGAAGTTGGTTTTTTACTTTTCTTTTCTTTTTTCAGTTTTCTTTTTCATCTTTATTTTTCTTAGCTTTTTTTTCTTTTTTTACCTTTTTTATTTTTTTTTAGGTTTTTTCTTTTTAGGTTTTTTCTTTTTTTTAATTTTTAATTTTTTAGTATTTTCTTTTTTATAAGTTTTCTGTCTGTCTGTCGAGTGATGTGATACAGATCAAGGACTGAGCTGTATGTCGTCATGAAGTTAATTGTCGACTGACGTCATGTTTCGTCAATGTATCATGACGTCAATGTATAAAGAGCCGCTTGACAATAATTTCCATATTTTTTTTTACAGGTTTTTTTTGTGGGGGGACTTCATTGTTACTAATTACTAGTTTCGGCGCAATGGTTCTCCTGTCCTTTTGTGTTTAATATTTTTCGAAGTTATTCCATTAATCATTCATTTCAATTTTTTGTTAATTAAAAGAGGGCCTTTCCGAAGCCAAGAGCGGGGGGTTAGCAAAAAAACAAAAAACCTGTACAAAAGAGTTTAAAAGCTGGGGGTTTGGGGGGTGGCAGCCCCCAACTGCCTCTTCTAATTCCTGTACGTTTTAAGGTTCGACTTTGGGACGCAGCCTCTTTAACTCTTTAAGAAAACGAAGTTTTTTTCATATTATTCTGTACGTTTTTCTACAATCCATGGTGGATGTAATTTAATAATTCCTGTACTCCTCGTACAGTAATTAGGAGAGGAACTTGGGTGGCTGCCGCCCCCCCCACTTTTAAATCATTGTATAAAATAAAAAAAAAATAGAATGACCGAAATGTTTCTTTTGCTCATAAGAAGCTAATATTCTGTTATCTCTCAATTGATAAGCTGTCCAGGTGTTATCAAAATTATACACTTTTATTTTGATGTTGTGAAAAAAACCGCCCGTCAGAGACTTGAACCCTTCACCAGAGGATTAAAAGTCCCACGCTCTACCGACAGAGCTAATCACTTGCATGTGTGTAAATATAACTTCTCAATAACTTTTAAAAATTTCAAATTAACATGGGCTCTTATGGAGAGAAATGCGTTAATTAAGTAGCTAATGCCTGGTTTCTGCAAAACAGGGAAGGAGTTATCGGATCGAGCTGAAATTTCGCGGATAAGCTCCTGGGCCCTAGAGGACCTTAACTTCCGAATTTCAGCCCGGACAACGTTGTCATCGGACAACGTTAAAGGGGGGCTGGGGTTGACGGGTCGAAACTTTCGGCCAGATTTTTCCTATGAAAGAAAAGTTGGAGGGGGGTGAAATTTGGCAGGTTTCTTAGTTGGAGCTCGGGCTACGAAATGCATCCCTCCCCATCCCTCTGCGACCACTGGAACCGAAGATCGCTTAACATTGTCGTGTGTCGCCTCTTTAGAGAGGCACGAGTGTGCCTCCTTGATTATTTTAAAAATATTTATTTTAAACTAGCTGTTGAGGTGGCGCTTCGCGCCACCCCAACACCTAGTTGGTGGGGCGCTTCGTGCCCCCCCGCGCGCGTAAGTCGTTACGCCCCATATTAGTTACGCGCCATTGTAGTTGTGTCCCTGTGTCCCACCTGTGAATATAGATAGATTTATGTATGTGTTTCAAACTACGTAAAAATTGCGAATATACAACATTCTTGGCTTTCCCACTACTGGGAGCTTTCCGTTTCCAATTGCCAGCAATTGATCTGAAAATGTTTGACCAGAGTCATCGTTACACAGACAGACAACTTATTTTTATATATATAGAAGATATATATATATATATATATATATATATATATATATATATATATATATATATATATATATATATATATATATATATATATATATATATATATATATATATATATATTATCTTTTTAGTTTTTTTGTAGTTTTTACCTTTTTTCGTTTTTTTCTTCTTTTGTATTAATGCTAAAGCCAAGTTTCAAACCTGGAGCCTCTCGGACCTAGAACCTGAAACATAACGCTTTACCAACTCAGCTACTTCGGCTTGAATACATTCGTTTTGAGCAGCTTCCTCGGGTGTTGCCATTGTAGGTTCTTCAGTCATTGTACAATTAGAAATTTCTCTTTCAACGGTCTTCTTACAATTAAAAATTTGTCCTTGAACGATATTCTTAAATACCTGTGTCCTGGTCGTCATTTATATTCCCTGTGTCCCGGTCGTCATTTGTGTCCCGGTATCCCAGTCTGTAATTTCTCTTTGAGTGTTTTTTTCTTTTTAGTATTTTTTAGTTTTTTACATTTTTTCTTTTTTCAGTTTTCTTTTTCTTCTTTATTTTTCAGCGTGTCCTGGTCGTCATTTATATTCCCTGTGTCCCGGTCGTCATGTTTTTTACATTTTTTCTTTATTCAGTTTTCTTTTTCTTCTTTATTTTTCAGCTTCACTATGAAATACATATCGCTCTATTACTCTATTATATTATATGATTATATGATATTATATAATATTATATATTATATTATATATATTATATATTATATTATATGATATTATATCATATTATATTGATAATATGAGTAATTATATTACTCATATTATCAAATATTACTCTCCTGATAATACCATCTTTATTCTTACTGAATTCTTTTGTAATCAACGCAAAAGAACAGACTTGGCAAAAAGACACGTCTCTCGAAGTAATGATTTTGACTTGGACAATCTACTAGTACAAATAACTCATCACAGCACCGTGCCACCAGAGGCTAACACAGCTACACACCCTCCTCCGTCATCCTAGTATATGCAAATACCTCCCTTTTTACACGCTTCTTATAAGTTTCTCTGTCCCTTAAATCTTTCTTTGCGACATCCTCCTACCCCAGCAATGGAAGACCTGCTTTCAGTATAGCCCTGGACGGTTGGGCGAAAAGGACCTTCTTTGGCAATCTGCAATCCTTTATTCACAGAACGTGCCCTAGGCATTTCAGCCTTTTTCTCATTATAGCACTCAAATGTAGGATTGAACCAAGCTTTTCGCAAAGCCTACTGTTTGAACTACGGTCGGTCAGCCGGTTACCCAAAACAATCCATAGGCAATTTCTCTGGAAGACATCTAGCAAAGCTTTATCTGTTTTATGGTGTGCCCGTGCTTCAGAGCCATATTTGGTCATTGCCATTACTGCTCTTTCCAATATTCTAATCTTGGCTTGCAGACTTATCTTCCTATTTTTCCAAACTTGTTTTAACTGTGAAAAAAACACCCTGAGCCTTGACTATTCTACTTTTAGCCGTTTTTGCTAATAATATAACCAAGGTAAGTGAAGCTGCCCACCTGATCTATATTTTCGGTATCCTACGTCACTTTTTCATCTTCACCTATTCCTAGCTTTAATGACTTAGTCTTCTTAACATTAATTTTCAAACCTATTTTAGCACCCTGAGCTGGCTAAACCCTTAAAATTTCAATAATTTTGCTCAGCTTTCATATAATATGCTTAACTCATCAGAATTATCCAAGTCCAGAAAAGTTTTTCTTCTCCATTTGATTCCATGGTCTCCAATTGCCAAGCTGCCCAATTGATCAATCTTTTCGTTACCCAGTGCCACCTTTCCATTTTGAGTTACTCCTAGCCTAAGCGACAATGATAACAAACTATAACAGACGAATCAATATGATGTAAACTATGGAATAGATGGATATAGATATTTTGTCAAAAGATGCGTGTGTTATATAATCTTGTGAATAGATATGTGTGTTATGTCATATAGTATATAAAAAGACGGTTTTTTCGGTCAAAATTACCTCTCAGTTTTAGTTATTATTTTTTTTACTAAAAAAGGCACTAGATATTCTAACTTTTTTTCCGATGAGCTCTTAAACAAGTCCCTATGTTGTACAAGTGGCCTGCATACAGTGAAAAAACAAAAGTTAAGAGCTCATATGGCACTTGTGACGAGGCAAGAAGAGCTAAGAGATCATATGGTATGAGCTCTAGCAAAATTCTATGAATTGATAGATTGATTTAAAAGGAAAATAAGAGGCTTAATGCTGGTCAGGATTTAAAATAAGAGCTCTGAGTTATGTTGTCCTTCTAAATATCAAAATTCATTAAGATCCGATCACCTACTCGTATCAGGTCATAACGAATTTATCAGATCAATTTGTGCAGCTCCCTGACACGCCTACCAATTTTCATCGTCCTGGCACGTCCAGAATCACCAAACTCACCAAATCACTGAACCCCTCCCTCCATCTCCCCCAAAGAGAGAGAATCCAGTACGATTCCGTAAATCACATATCAAGGACATTTGCTTATTCTATCCACCAAGCTTCATCCCGATTCTTCCACTACAAGTGTTTTCCAAGATTTCCCCCTCCAACTTCCCCCAATGTCATAAGATCTGTTTGGGATTTGAAATAAGAGCTCTGAGACATGAATGCCTTCTAAGTGTCAAATTTCATTAAGATCCTATCACCTATTCGTAGAATAAAAATAACCCAATTTTCACGTTTTCCAAGAATTCCAGTTTCCTCCTCCAACTTTCCCCAATGTCACAGGATCTGGTCAGAATTTAGAATTATAGCTTTAGAGCGCTAGACCCTTCTAAATATCAAGTTTCATTTAGATCTGGTAACCATTTCGTATGTTACAAATACCTCAATTTTTAAAATTACAACCCCCCCCCCTCCCCCAGCTCAACCAAAGAAAGCAGATCCGGTACACTTATGTCAGTCACGTGTCTTTGACAGGTTTATATTCTTTCCATCCAGTTTCATCCTGATCTAATCACTTTAAGATTTTCTAGGATTTCCGGTTCCCCTCAACGCCTCCCCCCCAATTATGCTGGATCCGGTGGAGATTTAAAATAAGAAATCTGAGTCATGAGGTCCTTTTAAATTTGAAGTTTCATGAAAATCTGATCACTCCTTCGTAAGTTAAAAATACGTCATTTTTTCTAATTTTTCAGAATTAACTCCCCCCCCCTGCCAATAGAGCGGATCCGTTCTAATTATTTAAATCACGTATCTAAGACTTCTGCTTATTTTTCCGACAATGTTTCATCCCGATCCCTCCAATCTAAGCGTTTTCCATGATTTTAGGTTCCATCACCCCAAACTCCCCCCAATGTCACCTGATCCAGTCGGAACTTAAAATGAGAGCTTTGAGATACGATATCCTTCTAAATATCAAATTTCATTGAGATCCGATGACCCGTTCGTAAGTTAAAAATACCTGATTTTTTCAAAAGTAAAACAGTTCAAAATTGGGATGAAACCAATTTATTGACAAGGAATAGATATAAAATTATTTAAACGGTTATTTCGAACACATATAGTGTTCATAATCAGAAGTAAAACTGATACTGCTGATGATTTCAGCAGTAACAGCTGAAGTTATCCACCTAATTTTTTCTAATTTTTCAGAATTAACCCCACCCCCCCTCCAACTACCGCAAAGAAAGTAGATTCGTTCCAGTTATGTCAATCATGTATCTAGGACTTGTGCTTTTTTCCCACCAAGTTTCATCCCAATCCCTCCACTCTAAGTGTTTTCCAAGTTTTAGGTTTTCCCCTCCCAACTCCCCCCCATGTCGTCAGGTCTGGTCGGGGTTTAAAATAGGACCTCTAAGACACGATATCCTTCTAAATATCAAATATCATTGAGATCCGAAAACCTTTTCGTAAGTCAAAAATACCTCATTTTTTCTAATTTTTTAGAATTATCCCCCCCCCCCCTAACTATCCCAAAGAGAGTGGATCCATTCTGATTATGGCAATTATGTATATAGGACAGGTGCATATTTTTCCCACAAATTTTCATCCTGATCCCTCCACTCTAAGTATTTTCCAAGTCTTAGGTTTCCCCCTCCCAACTCCTCCCCCCAATGTCACCAGATCTGGTCGGAATTTAAAATAAGAGCTCTGAGACTGAATATCTTCTAAATATCAAATTTCATCGAGATCTGATCACCCGTTCGTAAGTTGAAAATACTTCATTTTTCTAGTTTTTAGAATTAGCCCCCCTCTCCCCAAATACCCCAGAGAGCGTATCCGTTCCAGCTATGTCAATCATGTATCTAGGACTTGTGCTTATTTTTCCCACCGAGTTTCATCCCGATCCCTCCACTCTGAGTGTTTTCCAAGATTTAAGGTTTCCCCCTCCCAACTCCCCCCCCCTAATGTCACCAGATCCGGTCGGGATTTAAAATAACAGCTCTGTACTTTTCGTTTTGATCCAAGATCAGCTTTGAGAGATTTTTGGCTATTTTTTGGAATTCCCATAAATTTGTTTTCTAAATAACATTTATAATTAATAACATAAATGCAAAAAAAATTATCATTTCTGAATCAGCTACAAATGGCAGTTTTTCTCACTGATTAGTTTCTTAGCACTTGGTATTAACCAACTGACATATAGCAATCGTAAATTCTGTCGGTCTGACTGTCTGTCGGTCCCGGTTTTGCTACTTTAGGCACTTTCAGGTAAGCTAGGACGATGAAATTTGGCAGGCGTATCAGAGACCGGACCAGATTAAATTGTAAATAGTCGTTTTCCTGATTTGACCTTCTGGGTGGGGGGCGTGGGGGGCTGGATAATTCGAAAAATAGAAAAAATGAAGTATTTTTAACTTACGAATGGTTGATCGGATCTTAATAAAATTCAATTTTTGAAATGATATCATGTCTCAGAGCTGTTATTTTAAATCCCGACTGGATATGGTGACATTGGGGGAAGTTGGGAGGGGGAAACCTAAAATCTTGGAAAACACTTAGAGTGGAGGGATCGGGATGAAACTTTGTGGGAAAAATAAGCAGACTTCTGCTTATTTTATCCCACCAAGTTTCATCCCGTGATTCAATACGTGATTATCAATATGTGATTATCAATACATCCCGTGATGATCAATACGTGATTGACATAATTGGAACGGATCCGCTCTATTTGGGGGAATTGGGGGGTGGGTTAGTTTTGAAAAATTAGAAAAAATAACGTATTCTTAACTTACAAAGGAGTGATCAGACCTTCATGAAGCTTCATATTTAGAAGGACCTCGTAACTCAGATCTCTTATTTTAAATCTCAACCGGATCCAGCGTCATTGGGGGGGGGGGATATTATAAAAATACTTAATGCTGAGGAATCAGGATGAAATTGGATGGGAAGAATAAAAACAAATCCAAGATACGTGACTGACATAACCAGACTGGATCCGCTCTCTTAGGTGGAGTTGGAGGAGGGGGTAATTCGGAAAAATGTGGTATTTGTAATTTACGAACGGGTGATCAGATCTTAATGAAATTTAGAAGTTAGAAGGATCTTGTGCTTTAAAGCTCTTATTTTAAATTCTGACCAGATCCTACCAGATCCTGTGTCATTGGGGGGAGCTGGAGGGGGAAACTGGAATTATTTGAAAACATGAAAATTGGGGCATTTTTATCTTACGAATAGGTGATAGGATCTTAGTGAAACTTGATATATAGAAGGATTCTATATCTCATATCCTCCATTTTTGACTCCAAATGGATATGGTGACATAGGGGCTTGGAGGAAGGAAACATAAATCTTGGAAAACGCTTAGAGTGGAGGAATCGGGTTGAAGCTTGGTGGATAGAATAAGCAAATGTCGTAGATACGTGATTGATGTAACTGTACTGGATTCACTCTTATTGGGGAGTTTGGGGGAGAGGTTCAGTGCTTTGGCAAGTTGGTGCTTCTGGACGGGCTACGACGATAAAAATTGGTAGGCATGTCAGGGAGCTGCATAAATTGACTTGATAAAGTCGTTTTCCCAGAATCGACCACCTGGGGGGTGAAAGGGAGAGGAAAAATTTGAAAATATGAGGTATTTATAACTTAGGATTGGGTTATCGGGTCTCAATGAATTTCGATACAGAAGGACATCGTGAATCAGAGCTCTTATCATAAATCCCGACCGGCATTAAGCCTCTGATTTTCCTTATAAATCAATCTATTGATTCTTAGGATTTTGTTAGAGCTCATACCATATAAACTCTTGGCTTTTAGCTCTTCTAGCCTCATCAAAAGTGACATATGAGCTCTTAGCTCTTGTTTCAACACGTTTTTAAATTTTCGGTTACTGTGGACGGTGATGCGTTCTTTATTATTTTGCCCTTATTGAGGCAACGAAGATTGTTAGATATAAACTATAGATAGTTAGTTAGTTAGATATAATACGAAACTAATTCAAATGTCTGAATACACAAATTTTGAAGTATTAGCAAAGCAGAATAAAGCTTAACTTTATCTGCTTCAAGAAATCACTGATATTCATTTTTACAGAAAAATCAATATGAAATCGGGCAGGTATATGGAAGTTTATTTCTAGGGAGGGATAAGTAACTGCATAAAAAATAACGGAAAAAAGGTGAGTTACATGAAAATATTCAAAAATATATAGAATCTGGATATTTTGTTGAGGCCAGTGCTTGAGAGCCCCTTTATGGTACTTGCATGTCCCAATATCTAATTACATGATATAAATAGTTTATCAGTCTGCTGAGTCTATACCTTTAGGTGACATATGCTATAACAAGTCTGGAACACTATCCAGTCGCATATTTTTTTTTTTTTTTTAAGGAACTTGAACTCTCTTACTCATTATGTTGCTTTTTGTGGGAACAGTTGCTTCAATGATGTTCAACATCATAATTTAATATAATATTTTCAGGATCCATCTAAAATCTACAGATATTTTCTATTCTATCATAATTCCCCAATTTATTACAAGCAATCCATCTACTATTTGTGTTTAGTCTTTCTCCCTCCCCCCTGAAATCTCAGGATTCCTAAAGATTCCTGGTTCCACAAATCAATCTAAAAAAAAATTTCAATTTTTCTTTTCGCAGTTTATTCTAAAAGGTTCTCTTAGTTTTTCATCATCGGTGGTTTCTGAGTTTTTGATGTGATTTTTTTATACTCGAAAAAGTGGAAATAATGGAGGGTTTCAAACAAAAAAATTTTCATTTCTTCTGATATCAAACTTCTTATAAATATTTATAGTTTATTGATTCACAGTATGCAATGTAATGAATAGAACAGCAGTATGCAATGTGATGCTTGACTCAACCATAAGAAATCTTATTCAGCCTATATTTGCTGATAATACGACATTGGTGTGTGTTGCACCCACTGAACAACTGCCTATTGCTAAAATTATAGAGCATTGACCAAAACATGTCTATAGTTAAAAGTAAATCGGCGAAGTAAGTCAAATTCTGTTGTCTTTTCGCGGTTTTCAAATTATTATTCTAGGGTTACAGAAATACACTCATAAAAGGGAATTGAGCAGCCAAGGTCTGTTAAGTGTAATGGGATTAATATAGATGTAAACTTATCATTTAAGCACCATGTTAAAGCTATTGGTACAATATGTTATCGCGTAATTTGTGTATTACCCGTACATTTTGTAGCGTTTGTATGTGTGGCTTGGTACTTCCCTTTTGATAATTCACCTAATCCATATCTTACAGAAAAATGCTATTAAATGATTTTGTGAAACATGTAACCAGGATTTGATAAGGTCAGTATACATAAATTTTAATAAAATATCTGCAACTGGATTACGCGATTTTTATACACACTTGTTTTTTATAAATAGGTATCATGTGGGTGCCTTCCAGATTGCATTACAGCAGTATTTTGTCAGAGGTTGACATTGTCCTCAGAAATTAGGAAACATTGAGCTTCCTTGCCTAATTACAAGAGGCTATGGAATTAGCTTAGCCATAATAGTAAAGAATTACATATTCATCAATTTAAATCTGAGTTACGTTTGGGGTCGCTCGAAAAGTATATCTTCAACAGATTGAGTATGAATGGTAAGAAATTGATAATGATGTTCAGAAAAAAATTGATTGAGTTTTTTATTTTTGTTATAAATTGGTTTCGATTTATTAATTTATTTAGGGTTATCTTTGTTTCGGGATTATGATTATGACATTATGTAGTTTCTCTGGGTGCGTTTTACGCACACTTTATTTCTTGGTATATGGTTTCATCCTCAGACTGGTCATACCATTTATTTGTTATTGTCATTATTTTCATGTCAGCAGAAAATCCTCGCAAGCAACATTTTTGGTGTGCTGCCAGTTGACTTTATTTGTTTTTTTTTATATAAATTATTACTAATATAAGGAGCTTGACAAAAAAAGATGTAGTTAGAACATGATATAGTTCAAAGATGTAGCGCTAATTAATCAAATGAAAAAATTAAGTGGTATTTAAGTTTTTATGATACTTACTATGTTCTTGTTCCTTTTAAAATCTGTGAACAATGTCTATGTTTCTTTAATAGTCATGGGTGTCTATCATCACTAAAGTGTTTACTGATAAGACAGGTGAGCTAGCATAACATTTTTTTGTTAGAAAGAAACAGGCATGGGCTCTGCAGAGACACTAGGTTCCTGAAAAGTTTGGGCCTGTCCCGGGATTTATTCTAAAAAATCGAACAATAAATTCCCAGCATACAAATATAAAATTTACCTGTTGACTAGGCTGTCGAATGAAAGTAATATACTGAGCCCCACATAAACTTTTTCTGTTCCGAAACCGAATCCTTCAAATGGGATACCAATTCTTACTCCTTATAATAATCAGATGAGGTATAATGACTTTTATTTAGATACCATGACACATATTTTGTCCCCCCCCATAGGCAGACACAGAGGTCGGATCAAATACACACCTCTAAAAAAAAACCTCTTGTTTCCTACCAAAGATACTTTCTCTTACTTCCTACCAAATTTAGTTAGCATATGATAACATCTTGTGCTAGAGTTCCCGATGACCTGATTCATATTCCCTCCTAGTTGATTCCCCAAAAAGAAGAATTTAGAATACCCTCCCCCATCTCCCATCATCTCTAGAAATGGTCATATTACAATAACATACCGTGAAAGCAAAACTAGGATACTAGTTTTTACTTTGCATTAATTTGGTTGAGATATGGCAGCTCCATCTGGTAGATGCACGAATAACAAGATTCGAGAAATATTTTATATCCCCCACCTCTCCTACGTGGTGGATCACAGAGACTTACTTCTGTCTTCATCTGGGCCAAAATTATATGCATACGAAAGTTTAAAGATTATTATTGAGCTTTAACTAAAAGTTAATAAAATAAAAAACAGGTTTTAGGATTTCAAAATTGACGTTTCCAGAAATACGTCATAGAAATCTAGAAAAGATATTCCTTTCCAATTTATGATCTTCTGTCATAAATATATTTATATATCATTCTGTCATTAATTATTTACTTCTGTCTTCTTCTGTGCCAAACTTAAATGCATACGAAAGTTTAAAGACTATTATTGAGCTCTAACTAAAAGCTAATAAAATAAAAAACAGGTTTTAGGATTTTGAAATAGACGTTTCCAGAAATACATTGTAGAAATCTAGAAGAGATATTCTTTTTCAATTTATGATCCCTAGCAAAACGATTTTTTAAATTTTCATCTTTCGTTGTTACTGAGCTAGAAAACCGCCTTGAAATTTGCATGGAATGCCACAACTTTTTAAAATTTGCAAAAATTTTATATTTCTGTAACTCCTTTTGATGGATTAAATCATCCTCGTTAAATAATAAAGAATACGGATTTAGAATCTTATCTCACGTCAAACTTTAGCCTGACACCTCGTTAATAAAAAAAAAATAGTCATAGGTTATGTTTGAGCAAATTAAACGTTTGTTTATATTTGATAAGATATTTGCATATAAATCTTAATTAAAACATGAAGATGATCAGTGACAGAAAAGAACAATGTTCTCTTTATACGTTATAGGCTTATATGTCACGCTATGTGCGTCTCAGAATACGGGGACGCTCAATATAGAGACTCCTCTTCCAATGAACATACAGGTCTGTTCAGCCCCGGGAAGCTGTCAGAATGAAGCAGGTGGTATAGTTTTAGATGCTCACTGGAGATGGTATCATAAGGTAATTAACTTGACTGTTTTGTTGTGTATTTGTAAAATACACTTTCTTTTATAGCTTTCTGCAAACAATGTGCTTTTCATCTTTTATTTCTTGGTATTCACTTGTAATACATAGTATTCACTTGTAAATCAAATGCACTTACTTGTAAAAAAAACGTATTCCAAGACAGCTCGTGTTATATGTATTAAAACGGTTTTATTATCTTTCCTGCATAATTAATCATTTACATCCTTACGATTTCGAGAAAAAAAAACATTTTGGAAATAATTATAAGCTTTGTCAAACAAAAAGGAGCTAAAAAGGTAAAAGAAATTCTATAAATGTTGGAGTTGACTAAACCTTAGTTGTTCTTAGCCTTTGAATCAAATTTAATTAAGCTATTAGCTGTGGCATCTATTCTAAGAAATATCTGGGAGTGTACCAGGTTTTTCCAATTTTTTTAATGAAGATACAACAAATGGTTTGTTTTCTTTTAATATAATGGGGATCTCTTTATTTTTAAATAAAAATACAAAAAAGTGATACTTTTCAAATACCCATCCTCCAATTAGTGTCCCGAATTATTAGAAATTTAAAATATCTTAAACTGGAGAGATAAATAGATAGATAGGTATTTTATTGCAAAACGAAAGACAATGGCAAAAAAAGAAAAACAAACACCAGTAAAAACAGTTATAATGCATGATAATAGCACACATAAAGACAAAAGCACATATTACATTGTGGTAGCAATTAAATAGCATAATAATTACAAAAAACAAACAAAACAATTATAATAGTACACATATATGTTTAGATATTTAATGCTATATTTTATTAGATAAATTATATTTATAGTATATTTTATGTTTATACTTTTAGATATAGATATTTCAGATATTTAATGCTCATCTGTCAAAGGCCATGGCTACAAAAATAGCAAAAAAAAAAACGACAAAAAAACAACAACAGCTAACTCGCACTCAACATTGTTTTCAGCACTCATATAAGGTTTAACTTTCTTTTATATTCCAGATAGATGATTACGACAACTGTTACGTAGGTAATATCTGGAATAGCGCCCTCTGTCCTGATCCTGACTCTTGTACCGCCAACTGTGCTATTGAAGGAATTGATCAGAGTGAATGGGGTGGAACAAGCACTGGAAACGAGTTATCCATCAGACTGGTGACCCAGGGCCAACATTCAAGGAATGTCGGTGCCAGAACTTATTTGCTTGATTCTAGCTTGCAAAAGTAAGCTTTCTATATTATATGGCGCATGAAATCATTATGCAAATGCATCTCAATCCACAAAACATTATTTCAGCTCCATTTGGGGCCACTAGGAACTTATATTAAATATAGCCCATTTTCATTATTGTTTATAATAGTGTGATTCTTAATTTTGCGTATGACATAATTAGTATTCTAATTAAACTATCTTATTTTTTTTCTATCATAGTATTGTGAACTTAATCATAATCCAATTTGTACTTACTGCAGTGTTGAAAGAACACTATAAAAAAACCAAAAACGTTTTGACACAATCTAGAAAGTCTCATAATTTCAATTGTGTAAGTTTCGACAGACACATGATGTATAGTGCTCAGAACATATCAGTAAACCGAAAACAATCATGTAACTGACACTCACTTCATAACAGTTTAATTTTTTTTTACCATCCTTGCCTTAAACCTGAAATAGTTGGCATTACGCGTCTAATGTACCAAAATAAAGCCTCACCCAAAGAGTTTATTTCGACTTATATTTGTGACAGGTCTGACACCAAAAGTGTATTATGCAACAAAACTTAAAAAAATTTCCGGTATGAATTGTGTTTTAAGCAGTTTTTAACTTTGTGAATATTCTTTAAAAAGGCTTAAAACTCATGAGTGTAAGTGGATATTACTAAATTACCTTTAGTATATTTGTTAGAATTTATATTAATGGCACTGGAAGTGTATCAGTAGATTGTAGAAATATATTTTTTGTTTTTACCCTATATCGCGTATAAATTGCATTTTCAAAATAAGCTACGAAAAAACTAAAATAAGCAACAATATAATAAAAGGCGACATATTATGGAAAAAAAAGAATTACCTGCAACATTTTTTATATTTTAGATACTACATGTTCAAACTCATTAATCGTGAGTTCACCTTTGACGTTGATGTGTCTCAATTAGCCTGTGGCATGAATGGTGCACTTTATTTCGTTGAGATGGAAGCTGATGGTGGTGCTAGCAGATTTCCAACCAACAAAGGTGGTGCAAAATATGGTACTGGATACTGTGATGCCCAGTGCCCTCATAGTGTCAAGTATATAAATGGAAAGGCCAACAGTGGAAATTGGGAGCCTTCACCAACAGATCCTATCTCTGGTAAAGGCTATTATGGAACTTGCTGTGCAGAGATGGACATCTGGCAAGCCAATAGAGAAAGCCAAGCATAGACGACCCATCCATGCAGCGTTACAGAACAAACTCAGTGTGAGGGTATTGAATGTGGAGATAATGCCTCAGGAGATCGGTGAGTGTGATATTTGAGCTTTTTTATAAGTATTTTTCATCAACAGTTTCTTATTAATATTGAATTTTATTTTGGCAAAATGTTGCTTAGGCAGACACTTCAACGATTATTGAACAGCTTAAAAGTTATTTTATTGTCGAATTAAATAAAAAAAAAACAAGTTTTTCAACTGAAAGTAAGGAGTGACATTAAAACTTAAAACGAACAGAAATTACTTCGTATATGAAAGGGGCTTCTTCCTCATCAACGCCCCGCTCTTTACACTAAAGTTCGACTCTTTCTCTTAACTCTACTTTTTAAAACAGTAAAAAGCTTTTGCGTAAAGAGCGGGG
Organism: Artemia franciscana; assembly: GCF_032884065.1. Lineage (NCBI taxonomy): Eukaryota > Metazoa > Arthropoda > Branchiopoda > Anostraca > Artemiidae > Artemia > Artemia franciscana. Next base: position 28,170,948 of record NC_088863.1, on the reverse strand, counting down.
CGTTGATGAGGAAGCAGTCGCTTTCATATACGAAGTAATTTCTGTTCGTTTTAAGTATTAATGTCGCTCCTTACTTTCAGTTGAAAAAACTTGTTTTTTTTATTTAATTTCTGAACGTTATTGAATCAATGCATGTTTTGATTTTGGCCCTCTGCAGAGGAATAATTAAAACGAAATTTGCTTTTTTTTGGCTAAATGGCTTTCTCATAATTTTGATTGAATGATTTTGAGAAAAAACGAGTGGGGGAGGAAGCCTAGTTGCCCTCCAATTTTTCGGTTAATTAAAAAGGCAACTTGAAGTTTCAATTTTTTACGAATCTTTTTATTTATTTAGTAAAATTTATTTAGTCATTTATCAGTAAAAGATATACGTAACTTATAAATTAGCTTACGTAAAGAACTTTTTATTCTAATGTTTTTATTACATATATGAGAGGGTTGGCCCCCTCGTCAGTACCTCTTTCTTTAAACTAAATCTTAAGTTCTGTCTCAAATAATTAAGAATGACCCCTGAATCACAAAAGCCGTAGAATAATTTCTGTTCGTTATAAGGTTTAATGCTGCTCCTTAATTCCAGCTGAAAAAAACTTTTTCATATTTATTTTTTCTTTTTTTAAATAATGCTAGTAAATCCTGCAATCGCTTCATGGAAATTTTCTTCCCCCATGACAAATTCCTCGATGGAAAGTTCCTCCAGCATATCCCCCTCTTCTCAACCCCTCCCCCCAACCAAAGAATCCTCTTAAAAACGCCTGTACACTTCCCAATAACCATTACTATATGTAAGCACTGGTCAAATTTTGTAACTTGTAGTCCCTCCCACGGGGACTGTGGGGGAGTAAGTCATCCCCAAAGACATAGTTATAAGGTTTTTCAACTACGGTGAATAAGATGGATATCTCAGAATTTTGATCCGTTGACTTTGGGAAAATAATTAGCGTTGGAGGGTCCCTAGGTGCCCTCAAATTTTTGGTCACTTCAAAAAGGCATTAGAACTTTTCATTTCCGTTAGAATGAGCCCTCTCGCAACATTCTAGGACAACTGGGTCGATACGATCACCCCTGGGGAAAAAAATACAAACAAATAAACACGCATCCGTGATCTGCCTTCTGGCAAAAAATACAAAATCCACATTTTTGTAGATAGGAGCTTGAAACTTCTACAGTAGGGTTCTCTGATACGCTGAATCTGATGGTGTAATTTTTAATCTGATGATCGTTAAGATTCTATGACTTTTAGGGGATGTTTCCCCCTATTTTCTAAAATAGCGCAAATTTTCCCAGGTTCGTAACTTTTGATGGGTAAAATTAAACTTGATGAAACTTATATATTTAAAATCAGCATTAAAATGCAATTCTTTTGATGTAGCTATTGGTATCAAAATTCCATTTATACCAAACATATACCAAACGATAGAAAATGAAAACTAAAACTAATATGCAATACAATATTTTTGGGGTTGGTTAATGCTTTGAGCGTTATGAAACTTCGAAAATTTACTTTTATAATTTTAATGACTTTCAGTTTTGTATGTGTAAGTTTGTATTTTTTTTTTCGTGAAAAATTTTTGCACCGATCGACAGAAAATTTAAAACTGAAGGAAAAACCTTCTTAGTTTCTTAGTTTTGAATTTAGTTTTCTGTTTTTAAAAAATGGAGGGGAGGGGGAACAACATAACCATACAAAAGATAAGGTTGGAAAATTTTCAGTTACTTGTAACTTTTGAAATACTTGTCAGTCCCTAAGGGTGAACAGAAAGATATTTACTGTATTTTTAGTACATCTATCACCTAGTATACACATGTTTGACAAAAATGGCCTATAATTTGCTCAAAATTTACCAATATTTGATTTCAACAGTTGAATACTAAACTTGAAAGTTTAAAATTTGACAATGTGGAAGATGGCTGGAATAATTTTAGAATAACAATTTTTGAAATTCCTAATGGTGTCTTAGGAAAGAAATTTAAGGCTGCACCTAGGAATATTAGTGAAAATTTTTTATGTTTAGTAGAGAGGCGAAGGGGTTTGTACAAGAATTGTCTGAGTGATAGATCATATGGAAACAAAAGGAATGTAAAGAATGTGGAGAGAGCATTAAAGTACGAACTAAGGAGGTGTGAAGTAGAGGCCATGGATAAAATTGCCAAAGATTTAGAGGATGCAGCTGAACTGCATAATAGTAAAATATTGTACGGGTATGTTAATAAATTGAGAGGGAGTAGTCACCAGGCACTTGTCCCAGTTAAAGATAGGAAAGGGACTACAATTAGTGATAAGGAAAAAGTTAAAGAGAGATGGGCGGAACATTTTGAGAATGTGCTAAATCAAGGTACAGTTGCAGGAAGAGATATAGAGGAAAATAAAAAAATTTGTGATACCTTTGATGTGAAGGTAGATTTGTTTTCTGAGGAAGAATTAGAAACAGTACTAAAAGGAAAAAAAATAATAAGGCTCCTGGCGCTGATAGTATGGTAAATGAGTTTCTTAAATACGATGGCTCTGAGGTTAGAAATAAGTTACTGAAGATTATGAATATGGTTTTGGAAAAAGGGAAGTATTTAACGATTTTAGGAAAACCTATAAGTAAGTGTGGCAATTATCGAGGTATAAGTTTCTTTAGACTGAGAAATGCTAAAGACAAAATTTAAAAGAAGAACAGTGCAGTTTTAGAAAAGGTAGAGGATGTGTCGACCAAATTTTCAATCTTAGTTTAATAATTGAGAAGTACCTTAGTTTTCTAACACCTTTGGGTCTCAGTTTTATAGATTGTGAGCAAGCATTCGATTCTGTTGGTCGAAGAGCTTTAGCAAAGGTTTTACCATTGTATGGAATACCAGACAAATACAGTAAAGTGATGAATACTGTAAAGTGATGATGAGTACGAGAGTAACACTGCTTCAGCTAAGGTAGGAAACAGCTGCAGCTAAGGTAGGTTAAAAGCTGGTTCTGTATTAAATAAGGAGTTAAGTATGGTTGTGTTTCTATCCCCCTTTATCTGGACCATTTCGAAGGACTTTATCTTAAGGAGCACAGGAAACGCAATGGTAGACCACCGAATCAAATCATGAGGAAAAACTCTCCTGGACTTAGATAATGCTAATGATTTAAGAATCCTATATGAAAGTGTGTGAAGAATGAATGAACTTTTAAAGGTTTTGCGAGTTCAGGATGCTAGAATAGTCTACAAATTAACGTTAAGAAGACTAAGTCACTAATGCTAGGAACAAATGAAGATGAAAAAGTGACTTTGAGGAATGAGAAGAGAAATGAGGTGAGCAGCTTAAATTACCTTGATGGTATTATTAGTAAAGACAGTGGAAGAAGTACAGATATTAAAAGTAGAATAGCCAGGGTTCAAGGTGTTTTTTCACAGTTAAAAAAAAATTTTGGAAGGATAGGAAAATAAGTCTGCAAATCAAGATTAGAATATTGAAGATACAGTGATGACAGTGGTAAAATAAAGCTTTGAAGCATAGGCTCCGAAAAGCGGAGGAAGATTTACTAGATGTTTTCCAGAGAAATTGCCTACAAATTATTCTGGGTACCCGGCTGACTGACCGTATTTCAAACAGTAGGCTGTACGAAAAACATGGTTCAATCCCACATTCTTGGGCTATAATGAAAGAAAGGTTGAGGTCGCTAGGGTACGCTGTCAGACTAGGATGACAGACTGTCCTTTTCGGCCAACCGTCTAGGGCTAAACGGGAAGCAGGTCGTGCTCGTCCGAGGTGGGAGGATGTCATAAAGAAACATTTAAAGGAAATGAAAATTTCGTGGGAGGTTTGTAAAGAGGGAGTCTTTGCATAGTTTGGAATGGAGGAGGAGCTTGCGTAGCTGTCTTGGCCTAAGGCAGCTTGGTGCTGAAGTGAGTCGTTAGCAGTAGTAGTAGTAGTAAACTTTAGAGTATTCTTAGCACAATTAAGAATAAGAATAAATTCACGCAACAAAAGAGAAAAAAAATTAAATGTAGGTAAAAACTTGGCTACAAACAGTTTCATTATTGTTCTCTTGTAATTTGGAAGGCTAAAAACACACGGTATTAAAATGATATTCTAATTATTTTTAATTATTGTAAAAAAAAAAAATACGTTAGGCCGATTCAAACACAACATATGTCTTATTAAATTGAAGTTAAGTTTTAAATTACTTGGAAACAAAACACGTGCTTAGTTAGCCTTGCTCAAATCCTTATGATAATTTTCTTATAATATTAGTCTCAAACTTCAACTTGTTGGAACCCTGCTGAGAAACCCCTACTCCTCATTTCGGTTACTGTCGAAGAACTTTGTTCTGAACGGTTTCTTTTTTGACTGCAAAACACTGAGTAAGGGCTAGCTTCAATATCTATTATGGAAAATATACTTCTGTATATATATGTATATATATGTATACATATATAAATTCTGATTAATTTTGCGATGAAAATTTTTCAGTAGTCTGGTCCTCAGAAAATTCTTAGATCCCCCTAATATGAACAAAAATTGCGTTTCAATGCTGTTTGATATTATAGTTGTTTCTTATAGCATCTTACTGTAAAAGAGGAGGCTGATATTTCATGGAATATTGTCGGGTCTGAAAAGAAACGCCACATTTGAAGACCAATTTGATAATAAAAGAATATATAATGAGTTTTATTCTGAAAACGCCATAATTCTAGTTATAATGGTGTTTGTGACAAGGACGGGTGTGACTTCGCTTCTTACCGACTCGGCGACAGATCTTATTATGGTACTGGCTCTAATTTCAAAGTGGATACTTCAAGAAAAGTCACAGTAGTAACTCAATTCATAACATCTGATGGCACTGATAATGGTGACTTGCAGGAAATTAGACGCTTTTATGTTCAAGATGGCCAGAGAATTGAAAACTCTTTCGTAAGCAAAAATTAATAATTTTCTTATCATTGAGGCTGTCGTACGCTGAAAAATTCAAATAGTAGCAGAAATACATGTAAAAATTGACACGCATTATTACCAACTGGTTTTAACCAGTGACAAAATAAACATCCCGATAGTTTATTCGATAATATTCTTTTCTTTGCTCAATATCTGTCGAATTAACATCTGCACAATATGCTTGCAGTGCAAAGACAGAATAATTCCAAAAATAAGTGTTTTTCGATTATGAACCCATTAGAAGTGTTACATTCGTAGAAAAAAATGTTTTTCAAATTCTCCCATTAAGTTTTTCTATTCCAGCAGCACAAAATTGATATTTCAATTTCTTCCTTTTGCGCTGTTGGACGATTTTATTGAGCGAAAATAGCTCGTAATTTTGCTCGTTGTCAATAGATTAAATAAGATAAGATATTTGCTTCGAGAAAAAGTCCATCATAAGCCAGAATTTGCATTTCTTAGTCCAAAGTGTAAAAAATAAATTGAAAAAGGAATAGAAAAAGAAAAAGAAAGACCAGAAAGGTCAATAAATTGAAAAAAGGATAAACAATTGAATATCAAAACATTAGTTTTTTAGAACAAAAATTTCAGAGAACAAACAAATAATACGGAGTAATTTCTGTTCGTTTTAAGTTTTAATGTCGCTCCTTACTTTCAGTGAAAAAAACTTGTTTTTTTTTTATTTTCTATATAGAGGCATACCGGTCAGCTCTTGGAATCAGCAGGTCTGTAACATGTTGACCAAAACGTCAAAAGTGCTTTATACGACAGATGGTGTGGACGGGGTTATTTAAGATGATTGAAGCTGGTATTAATGCTAATCAAGAAAATATTGTGTTGAACTTAAAATCAAATTTATAAGAACTCGAAAGAAATATTTGTATTTTTGAACCATGTCTTGTTGAGATTTAAAATTCGTTGATTTGAGATTTGTGAGGTTTGTTGAAATTTAATAGGAAATCAAAAAACAGCAAAACTGAATAAAAAAACGGAGTTTTCAGCAATTACTACGTTTTTGGTGAGACCAATAATATAACAAGTTCAAGCATAAGTGGACAAATCATTTTTTTTTCAATAGTAGCTGACATTTTGCTGTTACATATTTTTATCATGCTTCCACAAAACAGAGAGAACTAGGAATTACATAGGTTAATTCATATTTAATTTTACTTTAAAAAATTATGCTATCATTCAACGAAAAGATCCAAATACTAATTAAAGCAAGCGCCTTCCAAATAAATAACTATTAGTGATAAAGTTCATCAATGCATGTCAAATGCAAATATTGACATATAGTATTTTATTCTACTTTATAAAACCAATAAGTAAATAAAAAATAACTATCAATATCGTAAAATAGCCGACTCAAGTACTGATAATGAAGGAAAGATTTTTCATACTTACCATGTTGCTAGTTCGGGAAAGATGGGTGTTTTCAGACAAGGATCCGAATTAAACGTAATATTTTGATAAGGAATGAATGGCGATCACCTCAATATTTTAGTTTATTTATAAAGTTTCTTTAAACTTCACCACCTATGAAGAGGGTAGCTATGATAACTTTGCTTAGTGACCCCGAGAGTTGTAAGCATGGTGAAGGCCTGCCGCTGCTACTTTCAGTCATAGTCCAGCCCCTGATCGTCCTTTCCAGTATCTGACCCTGAGACAGGGTATTTTATGGATCATGCTGCCAAACGGAAGCGGGAATGGTTACCAGTTCATGCCCGAGGTGTCAATTCTTCCCGAACATATATAGCACAGATCTTGGTACAAGTAAAGATCCGTTGAGGAATAGTCCGATGAGGGAGAATAGAAATTCTTTTGCTACTGCTGGGGCTGAGGACTAAGCGTCACTTGTCATTAATGGCCGGCAAGTTGTGGCTGACCGGCAAGTATTGTAAAGATATTATAGAATTGAAACAAGCTATGTTACTTGTGTTAAGGCTAAGTTTATTGCGTGGGTTTGCGAGCTCAGAAGCCAGTTGAAGTAAAAAAAAATCACCGCCTACTCGAAAACCTTCGCAAGTGCATTCCATGATGGAGCGTTTGGGAGTTCAATACTGCATGAGTGCTCCACTGAATGTACAAAAAAATTTAAAAAGATACCCTAGCTCAATTCCAACCGGAAACAGAGCAGAGACCCAAAGCAGAACGGTTTAATTGCCGGGTTGTTACCCTAGAAAATTTAGATTTCCTACTGTAACAAATTAGTAATACTGTGCTAACAATATGTTTTTTACATGTTGTTAATTTTATAAATTGCGCACAGGACGGAGAAATTATAAATAATTTTTCGTCCTGTGCTAAATACGCTATGAGTATAAAAGTCAAACGATTGTTGGAAACTTAAGTACTATTTGAAATGCATTAATACAGACATTTTGGCTCAAAATTGCTGATTAAGGATGATCTGTGGCATCAGTTATAAGACATAAACAAAATACAAAATAAGCACGCAAGCACTTAAAATTACTTTTTAAATTTGGACTTGTATCATATTTTGTGAGATATTTGTAAAATTTCAGTGTCATTTCCAGAAGCTTTCTAATGGCATCATTTGGTTCATTTTGCTCGATAGGAACTAAAAATAGCTTTTTTACAGGCAAATAAGGAAATTTAGTATGGATACATTTGATCCATTTTATATACAAGAGGTATATGATGATGGGATTACACCATTTCCTCGAGTTTCTGAAAGTCAAAATCCTAACCATAATTTTAGATTAGCTTACTCGTCCTAAATTTAAACATGGACACTTGATCTTCGGATATTTGTTTATTGACTTTACGTTTTGCAGACAAACCTACCAGGACTATCATCATACGATTCAATTACAGAGGATTTCTGCATTGAATCCAAACGCATTTTTGGCGACTTTGATCACCATAGTCAACTTGGAGGACTGAAAGAAATGGGTGAAGCTCTGCGCCGTGGCGTCGTTCTAGTGTTCAGTTTGTGGACTGACCATGAGGCTAATATGCTATGGCTCGATTCAAACTATCCCGTTGATGCCAATCCAAGCAATCCAGGCGTTTCACGTGGACCCTGCCCAACAGATTCTGGGGTTCCACAAGATGTCGAAAATGCCAATCCAGACGCAACAGTGAGGTTTAGTAATATCAAATTCGGAGCTATTGGTTCAACTACTTGAAATCGTCAATCTCATAATTTTTTAATTTTTATTGTTCTTCCAGGTATTGAAAATAAAACCATTTTAAGTGTTTAATAGACATATGGGACTATTAAAGTTTAAATATTATTCATTTTGCCAAAGTGGTAATGGTAAGCTAATAGTTGCTAACAGTTTCCCGTAGGTTTGCCCAATATTTTCATAGGACCCACATAACCTATCAAGTTGCGATTATTTAAAATGCTTTCAAAAATATGGATTCATGAGCTTCCAAAATGGCGTTTAATCCTATGTCTCTAATGTCGTTTATCATGTTTTTTCTTTTTTAAATACGCTTAAGCAAGGGGCCGATAAAAAAAGGTATTACATAAACTTTACTGTCTGATATTTTGGGCCCAGAAGCTTAATCATTAAAAAAACCAAAGGGATATTAACATTCAGTTGACTAAAATTGTCGTTAATTCAAAGGGGCTGTCAGTGGTAGTTACGCTCCCTAAATTTCAGCTTCAGCTTAACCTTAGAGACTATTCGGTGGTAATCTTTACTTTTAACATCAACAGCAGCACTCCTATATACTCTGGTATCTTTTATCGATCCTACCCGACTCCAGGTTATAATAAAACAATCAATAAAATGGGCCGTCTTACTAACATTTGAGTATCGTGTTAACCCATGGGCCATTTTATTAACAAATACTGTAATTGTTATAACTAGATTGTTTACACATACAAAACTGCAGCAGTCTAAAACCGTTATTGTTTTCTTTTCCTGCACCAAGTTTACCTAGATTACGATACCATCAATCGCTATTTTTACCAGCCTGGGCATTAAAATCCACTAATAAAACAGCATATTTCAGGGATTCTGTGTATTTGTTCCTGTAGCTGTAAGCAAAATTAATGTATCACTACTATCTCCGTCAGTCGGTTCAACAGTAGCATATGCTACTATGACTGATACCTCGTAATTTTTAGTCTCAAACTACAATAGAATACTCAAACTAGTATTCTATTATAACAGAAAATTAGTTGCTCGTGTTGCTTACGCAGCATATTAACAGTTATAATAATAATTAATACCTCTCCAACCTAAACAAGACCTGGCAGCTTCCTTATTCATCAGGAACCCTGCTTCCTGCTTGCGCCCCATCCTTCCTACCTCAGTAAATAAATTCTATATCACCCAGTGTCATATTTTCTACTCCTGTGATAAGGGTTTCTGAAACTCCTAACAAGTCCAGTTCAAAACGATTAGATTCGCCAGTCAAAATGTCAATGCAATATTTGTTTTTGTTTTTTTACCCTTGCAACATTTCAAATTGATTTTTTCATATTCTTTAAATCATTGAAATTATTAAGGCTTCAAGAAAAGCAAAGTATATCGAACCAGGGCAGGACTGGGACTAACACACTAGGCTTTGTACAATTCTAGGCCCATCTTAGTCACAACAGGGTTTCAATGCATGGTGATGCTCTTCTGCCAAAACAAATAAAACCCAGAAGATTTATCCATAAATCAGAACCCAATGTAAATACTATGTTGTTTACTTGGCTATAATTTCCTCAAGGGGTGCTACTCCTCAGGGTCATCCTGCAGCACCGTTTGCAGTCAGGGTTCTGGTTGGGCAAATTCGTGAAATGTCTAATCTAGTGCCAATATGGCGCCATAAAAGCATGATTTCCTTTTCGGGGATAGGGACGGAGCTTATGACAAAACAGGAACAGCTTCAACCTTTTATACCCAGCCTTTTCTCGTCAGAACATTTGTCTGATATAAAAGTGAAACTAGTCCAATAGACAAAAACCTTCAACTGTTCATCCTTTGCTCCGAGGAAACAAAAAAGCCTGTTTTTTTCCTAATAAAAAATTTATTTTCAAGACATGACTCGTCCCCGTCAACACCGAATTGCCAACCAAAACCGTTTATTTCAGATCCCTAAATTTCTTTCTTTCTACCACTGATAAAAAATCTAAATAGGAAATATTTTATTACCACAAGAATTAAAGAAAACCTATAATGTTAAAAAATGTTCATGATAAATACACTGTTCACAGTGAAGGAAAATAAAATTCATAAGATCTTCATTCACCCAGCTCACCAGCACCTGGAAAATAAGAAATTGCATTGAAAACTAAATTTCCTCATATACAATGATGCATTAAGGCTTAAGCTATGGCACAAAGAGTATGGGTAACTTACAAGAGTGGTAACTGACATAAGTGTCGATACGAACACGTCAATGCCATCTAGCATTTGGCGACATTTGCCATTTTCTTTTCAGTGTAATAATAATAATAATTAATTTAATTTATGCAGTTGGTATAATTTGAGTAGAAATAAGTGTCTGATATCAGTTCCTGATAGAAAAACAATTACAAACATTTAGAAAATGTCAAGTGTCACCAGGCGCTAGATGGCGTTGATTTTTTCTTATCGACACTAGTGCCAGTTTCCAGTCTCTATATAGGGTGGGTGTTCCCCCTCCACCCTATATCAGCCGCTGCAGGGAGCACAATATTACCCAGCAGATTTGTAATACCCCGAATAAGCTTGATTTTAACTTAATTTGGATTTCAAATAAAGGACTAAAATTGGATCTAGTCTTAAAACTTCAGAAAGAAGGCAGATGTTTTTTTCAAACTATTTAACAGTTGTACATTTTAACAATTCTATAGATTTTGATGGCCTTTTTTCGATTGAATCATTTTGGACTAGATTACTTTACTAACATAAAACAGTTATATATAATAAAATGGGCGAATGTGTAGAACATTGGCTACTTTAAAACACTTATACAGATTTACCTAATTTTACCTTATACCTAGATTTACCTTTTGACAAGACTGGGTCTTTTTATCTTTGACCGAACTTGAAGCAAAAACAGATATAGATTTTTATTTATATTTCAAGTTTGTCATATTTTTATAACTTTTCTTGAATTAGCCATGGAATTAAGGCAACTCGAATTAATTCAAAAATCAAGGACTCGATAAGGATTGACAACGATAGCTACAGAGCTTTAGCGAGGTTAATATTGCAAGCTATATATAGCACCGGTGAGGTGAAAATTACTGTCTACTCACCAGCGTACCGCTTTATCTTATACAGAAGTACAAACTCCAGTCTAGATTTTGGATTTAAGTGGCCTACTTCAATTGAATCAAGTTGGACTCTATTACTTCACTAGCATAGGATAGCTAGGAAAAGGTGAGCATACAAAGCATATGCTATTTTGAAAAACAATTCTAGACATTTACCTAAGGTACCCTTTGGCAAAATCAGGTCCTTTCATCTTCGACTCAAATTAAAGCAAAATAAAAAATAAAAATCGAAAATACATCATTTCCACCTGTCATAATTTTTACAACTAATGATATTTTCTTCCTAGTACTGCTTTGGGTGGCCAGAGTCATCTCCACAGGGAGGCTGACAAAAGACATAACCTTGAATGCAATATCTTGCGATTTTAAGCTACTTAAACACCTACGCACACTACTCCTCCATCCCAGTCTATTCAAAGCCACTCCTTTCACACCCTCCCAAGAAGTTCTAGTTTTCCTTAAATCTTTCCTTATGACACCCGGCCTAGGTTATTCTACTTTCAACATCTTCACAGCACCCACCGTCTTTATTAATTAAAACCACCTAAATAAAGAAAGCTGTCCACTTGATCGATCTTCCCAATATCCGATATCACCCCTTCAGCTATGCTAATCCCCAGTCTTATTGAATTAGTCTTCTTGACAGTAATTTTCAGACCTATACCTCCACTCCGAACTCTCAAAACTCCTCCATTTTGCAAACGCTTTCATATAGGATACTCAAATCATCGGTATAATCCATGTCTAGAAGAGTTTTAATACTCTATTTCATTCAATGCTCTCTCATAGTCTTTGCTTTGCTCCTAATGACAAATCCCTCAAAATGATCAATATAAATGAGGTTAGAAAGCAAGTTTGCATAAGTCCTGATTCAATACAACACCAGTTACTAACCCCATTTCCTACCTCAATCGCAACAATGTTATCAAACAGTTCGTGGTAAAGAACTGTAGTAAGGAGCAACCCGGCTCAATAGTAACCGAAACTCTAAAAAAATGGAATTTTGATTCCAATAGTTACATCAAAAGAATCGCATTTGAATGCTGATTTTAAATATATAAGTTTCATCAAGATTAGTTATATCCATCAAAAGTTATGAGCCTGAGAAAATTTGTTTCATTTTCGAAAAAAGGTCATACAATCTTAACGAAAATCACACCATCAAATTCAACGTATCAGAGAACCATATTGTAGAAGTTTCGAAATCCTATCTATAAAAATGTGGAATTTCACATTTTTTGCCAGAATACAGATCGCGGATGCGTGTTTATTTGTTTTTTTGTATTCTTTGTTTTTTTCCAAGGGTGATCGCATCAACCCAGTGGTCCTAGAATCTTGCGAGAGGGCTCATTCTAAAGGAAATGAAAAGTTCTAGTGCCCTTTTTAAGTGACCGAAAAAATTGGAGGGCACCTAAGCCTCCTCCCATGCCAATTATTTTCCCAAAGTCACCGGATCAAAATTCCAAGATAGCAGTTTATTCACCGTAGTCGAAAAACCTTATAACTATGTCTTTGGGGACGACTTACTCCCCCACAGTCCCCGTGGTAGGGGCTACAAGTTACAAACTTTGACCAGTGCTTACATATAGTAATGGTTATTTGGAAGTGTACAGACGTTTTCAGGGGGATTTTTAGGTTGGGGGGGGGGGTTAAGAAGAGGGAGATATTTTGGGAGAACTTTCCTTGGAGGAATTTGTCTTGGGGGAAGAAAATGTTCATGAAGGGAGCGCAGGATTTTCTAGCATTATTAAAAAAAAAAACGATGAAAAAATAAATATGAAAAAGTTTTTTCAACTGAAAGTAAGGAGAAGCATTAAAACTTAAAACGAACAAAAATTATTACGCATATGATGGGCTCACCTCCTCCTAAAACCCCGCTCTTTACGCTAAAGTATTTTTAGTAATTTCAACTATTATTCTACGGCTTTTGTGATTCAGGGGTCATTCTCAAGAAATTGGGACTAAATTTAAGCTTTAGTGTAAAGAGCGAGGTACTGACGAGGGGGTGAACCCCCTCATATACGTAATAAAAACATGAGAATATAGAAGTTTGTTACGTAAGCTAATTTGTAAGTTACGTATATCTTTTACTAATAAAAACATTCGTAAAAAATTTAAAGTTCTAACTGCCTTTTTAAGTAACCGAAAAATCGGAGGGCAACTAGGCCTCCTCCCCCCTCCTATTTTTCCTCAAAATCATTCGATCAAAACTATGAGAAAGCCATTTAGCCAAAAAATAAATATGCAAATTTTGTTTAATTCTAACTTTGCGGAGAGCCAAATCAAAACATGCATTGATTCACAAACGTTCAGAAATTAAACAAAAAAACAAATTTTTTTAACGGAAAGTAAAGAGCGGCAATAAAACTTAAAACGAACAGAAATTACTTCGTATATGAAAGGGGCTGCTTCCTCATCAACGCCCCGCTCTTTACGCTAAAGTTTGACTCTTTCTCTTAACTCTATTTTTTAAAATAGTAAAAAAAAATTAGCGTAAAGAGCGGGGCGTTGATGAGGAAGCAGCCCCTTTCATATACGAAGTAATTTCTGTTCGTTTTGAGTTTTAATGCCGCTCCTTACTTTCCTTTAAAAAAACTTTTTTTTTCCGTACATAATAGGGATCAATTTAATGCAATCTTGCATACCATACAAGGATATGGCCTTCAATAAAGCTCTTCTGTCGGCTAAATCAAACGTTTGCTCATTATCTATAAAACTGATGACTAAATAGGTCTGACAACTCAGGCACTTCTCAATTATTAATCTGAGAGTGAAAATCTGGTCAATACATTCCCCCCCTTCCTAAATCCAAGCTGTTTTACCCTTCAAAACTTTATCTGCAGGATTTATTGGTCTAAAAAGTATGATCATACTAAGTAATTTGTTTCCTACACAAGCCAAGCTAATGCGCCTACAATTACTACCCTTACTCATGCCACCTTTCTAGCTGTCTTACCATCACAAGAATATCATGTAATTTATGGTCGATTTTGTCACCAATTACTATATTGGCTATAACTAGATTTTTTCACCTATAAAAATGCAGCAGTCTTTAACCGTTACTGTTTTCTTTTTCTACACAAATTTAACTAGGCTAGGAAATCATTTACCCGTATTTCCACCAACCAGGGCGTTAGAATCATCTATTTTTAGCTGGGTAAAAAAAAAAAAAACACACAAAAACAAACAAAACCTAGAAGAATTATTCATCAATCAGAATCCGGTGCAAGTGCCACGAATCAAGAATGTACAGTATGGACCGCTCCATGGGTTTCTTCCTCTTTGTTTTTTTTTTATGTTATCTAAAGGGGTTCAATCACTTGATGGGTGTTACATGGAAATTCCTGTCTCAATCCATGGATCCTACAAGCAAATCTACCTTTCAGTTTGTTCTCATTCTTGGGGAAGTCCAGTTCAGGCACATAGATTCTTCTGAGGCTGCATTTCGAAATGTTTTAAGAAAATAAGAAGGAAAGCCACTTTAAAGGAGGACTTCGAATATTAATACATATTCTCTCCTATGCTATTTTAGACATAATTAACTGTATTTACACTGAACATTTCAAAAAATTCCTTTTTGCTGCTGATTCATTGTTTCTTCAGAGAAAGAGAGAGAGTCAAAGAAGGAGCTAATGAGGAGACAGAGAGAAATGATCTACTCCGAAGACGAAGATGTGGAAGAATGTTAGGAAGTGGCAGGGTAATAATCATTCAATCGGCAAGCTGATGTTGCGCGCTTCAGATAAAACTTAAACATTTTTAGCTTTGACGTGGAACAATCTATTTTACTCCTATGTACTTTTGTAGCAAACGTAGACATATTAGCAGTACACGTATCAACACCTCAGGTCAACAAATACGAGGAAAGTCCCGTCTTGACGGAATTGGAGCCACAGGGATCGTCTCTGGGATTTTCTGGTGAGATAGATCCTTTTCCACATAATGATGCAAGCGTTTTTATTCTAAATTAGGACTCCTTCTTGCCCCGCACCACTGGAAACATCTATCAACACTGTTGGAGGTTTCTGACTTAAGCTACGACTTAAATGCTGAACTAGTCAATCTTAACGCCTCAATATTATTAGCAGGATTTGAAATTATGGCTGTCATTCTAGTTAATTTACGAACCAGAAAGCGGGCCCGCATCATCAAAGAAATAGTCCAAAAGCTCGTGAGAAGCATCCCGTAATTAACCAATTGCAAGGAAACCAATCATATGAAATGCACGGACAAGTTTACAGAGGAGGAAGTGAACCAGATCTGTGAAAATTATTCAAATTCTCTTTAGCAACAGAGAAGAACAGAGCTTTCTCTTCTTTTGGAATTGACTTCTGCAATGTTGAACAGAAAGAAAACTGGTGACACACGTATGGGAGGAACAGGCCAAGGAAAAAATTACTTTTTAAAGTCTCAAACGGTTGACTCGTCAAGAGAAATTGAATACCGAAAAATGTTCCTAAGTACACTTTGGTACAAAAATGACTTAGTGGTTTCACGAACTGAACAAAGTTTTAAATAAAGTTGAAAAAAGACAACCTGCTGATTGAAATACGTGGGAACCACTATATCAGCATACAGGAAGAAATCAAACTTCATACAAGCAGTTTTCACCCAGCCCTGTGTCACTGCAGATGATACAATGCGTCAAAAAGACTTTTTTCGATCATTTTTTTATAGTCAATGATATGCACAAAGGATTTTGCATAAATATTCTTGTCATAAAAACTTCAGTTGAAGTAAATAGGAAGGTTTCTTACGCCATCTTTAGTCAGTGTGGTTTTACAGCTTATTGACTTGAAACTGAAAAAAGCGGCTCGTTGAACAGATGGTGCCGGCGGAAGATGCCAATGAACATATCTTAGAAGAGGCCAATATTCGATATGCGTGACGTCTGTTTGGACAATGACAACAAATCGGTAAATGGTGACATTACGGATATTGAAACTTTGATGAAAGAAAGGCACAAACAAAAAAACATGAGCGGCCAAAGTTCTTCATCGTAAAAGGGAAATGTATGAACAGAGTAAAAAGAAAACATTTTTTACTTTGACTTGCAGAAAGGTATGCTCCTGCCACAAATAAAGGAGTGCCGTTTCACAAGTTAACTTTATGTCTTCAGCAAAACATTTTGCCCTATGATTTCAGAGCTAGGAAGAAACTTTATTCCGAAGCTGTTCAGAAACATAAAGCTAACGAAGTATCAATTGTATTCGTCAAGGACATTGAGAACTTATCGGAAGTAGAAATTCTTGATTTCTCAGCTAAGCCCTCCGCGCTCAGAATCAGAACTGGATCCTTTGCACAGCTCTTGCTTTGATGATCATAGCCATCTGGATCTGAAAGAAGTTCGTCTCAAGTTTCATGCCGAAAACCATACTTACATGGCTGCCGATGATCTTTATTGCAATATTGAAAAAATATCCCTACGATTAAATAGACGATTTCAAAAGTCTGTGCATGTTTATCAAAGAGTCACGGAGTAAGTTAGGAATATTGCAAATGCAAATTGAAGGTTTCCGAATTTGAGAAAGCAAAAACAAGTCGGACAAGACCACATTCGAAATAACTGATGCAGTATTTTTGTATATTTTCCACTATTTTACTTGATGCAGATTTTGCATTATAATCTTCATTTTCGCATCAACTATTTCTTAACTTTCCCGGTAAAACAAGGAGAATTTTTATGGTTTTGCCAAGACTTCCCAAGACAAAACCGGGAATATTATTCACAATTTTCCTTCGAAATTTTCGGCAAAACCATGAATATGATTCCGTACTTTATCAATAACTCAGTGTAGAATTAAATTTTCAATGTGAGAATAAAATAGAAAAATCAGGTTAAAACACATCTGCCTGATGAAATAATTTCTTTTAGTATAACTCAACTCAGGAAACAGAGGGATTAAAAGTTTTTTCAATCTTCAAAACAATTTTTGAAAAGCGCAAAAGAACCACATACATGGTTTTGTCTTTTGACATAGGTAGGATTGTCAACTATAGCTATAGAGCTTAAGCAAGGTTAATATTGCAAGGTATATATCACTCCTATGAAGTGAGAATTATTGTCTCACCTTATAAGCGAACCTCTTCATTTTATATAGAAGTACAGACTCTATTGGCAAGAAGAATTATTGTCTTCCATATGGATAACTTGGATAACCACCCTGTGATCCAGGGAGACCATACCATATGGATGGGTGGAACTTACTTTTGGTTACTTTCTTTCTTTTATATGAATTTGTTAAGCAAAAAAAAAAAATATATACACAGCCCCTACAGAGCTAGCAGCTATCTAATTGGCACAACGATATAACGATGTCGTTCAAAATTCAGAAATTTTAAGAAAGAATATCCATTAGAACCTTCCTTCTTTCACTCTTCCTATCCTCCCGAAATGATTATTTTTATGAAATTGTTCGGCAGCCTTGAATGATTGTCCCTCATATTTCCCTTCTTGGAACAGCCTATCTTGTTACCATTAAGGAAAAGAAGGCAAACATCTACTTGTGTTTTTAACCCCAAAACAAATTCATTCTTTTTTTTGTCTTTCCTCCACTTAGATCTCGCATCCTTTTTTTTACCCTAATCAAATCCTAGATAAAGATATATAAAAAATATTTTGTTCCCTACAAAATTGAAATGCTGAACCAACAAGTTTTATCCCACCCATCGCTCCCTTTTCTTTACCCTTTTTCTATTCATTTTTTATATTGACCACTTGTGTAGTTTATCTTCTTCAGTGAAAATTGTTCAATTAATGTACATAGTTTATTGTATAATTAATTTAATTATTCTCCTAAATCCCATGATCTTGTATTAGAAATTCCACAGTAAATTTGGCTGTCTCATGGATTACGATAGAAATAATGTAGAAATAATTATTATTTTGTCTTTAATGCTAGCAGCATATTTTTCAGTAGCAAATTGTGCCACAAACCTTGCTACAATAAAATATATTTTTCAGATTAATCTTATTTCGTCAATTCTAGAGTAGCCTGCCACTAGTTGCACTTATGGTTTTTTTTTCTTCCTTACAAAATTTGTTTGCATGCATATTCTGAAACTTCAAAAATTGTGGTAGGAACAACTCGGTCGAAGCTGTTTACCTACCTTTGGCAGTAAGGAACGGCCATCACACTTGTTTCTGAGTCATATATTACAATCAGACAAAGTTTGGGGTTTAAACAAATAAACTGTCAGGCCCAAAAAAGAAAAAAGCATGGTTAAGGTTATATACACAATACAAAAAGAAAATAGAAAAAATAATCTAACCAGATTCCTCTTCTTCAAGAATCTCTTCGGCAGCGTCATCTTCACCTTCATCTAGTTCGATGGCTTCTTCTTCTTCCTCAATCAGTTCAACATCATCTCCTAGGTTGTCACTTAAAATAAAAGGAGCAATTAGGTAAAATGGAACAATCTTTAGAAAAAGGACAATCTTCGGCAATCTGTCATCCTTTATTCGCAGAACGTGCCCTAGCCTTTTTCTCGTTATAGCACTAAAATGTGTGATTGAACCACGCTTATCGACCAGCCTACTGATTAAACTACGATCAATCAGCCGGGTACCCGAAACAATCCATAAACAACTTCTCTGGATAACATCTAGCAAATCTTCCCCAGGCGCGTATGTGAAAGTTCATTTCCAGGGAGGGATGCGTAATTTTACATAAGAAATAACAAAAAAAAATGTGAGTTAAACAAAAATATCCGAAATATATAGAAGCTGGATATTTCGTTGGGGCCAGTACTCGAGAGCCCGTTTATGGTACTTGCATACCCCAATATCAAATTACATGATATAAATAGTTTATTAGTCTACTGAGCTAGAGTCTTCACCTTTAGATGACATATGCTTATACAAGTTGGGAACACTATCCAGTCGCACATATTATGGTTATTTTTTTAAGGGACTTGAACTCTGTTACTCATTATGTGGCTTTTTGGGGGAACAGTCCCTTCAATGATGTTCAACATCGTAATTTAATATAATATGTTCAGCCCCATCTAAAATCTACAGATTTTTACTTTTCTACCATAATTCCCAAATATTTTGCAAATAATTCATCTACTAGTTGTGTTTATTCTTTCTCCCTCCCTCTGAAATCTCAGGATTCCTGAAGACTCCTGAATCCACAAATCAATCTAAATAAAAATTTCAAATTTTGTTTTCGCAGTTTATTCTAAAAGGTTCTCTTAGTTTTTCATCATCGATGGTTTCTGAATTTCTGATCTGAGTTTTTCATACCCCGAAAAGTGGACTAAATGGGGGTTTCAAACTCAAAATTTTTCATTTATTCTGACATCAAACTTCTTACAAATATTTATAGTTTATTGATACACAGTATGCAATGTAATGAATAGAACAGCAGTATGCAACGTAATGCATGATTCAACCATGAGATCTTTTATTCAGCCTATATTTGCTGATAATAAGACACTGGTGTATGTTGCACCCACTGAACAAACTATTTATTTCTACAATTACACAGCATTGACTACAACGTGTTTATAGTTAAAAGTAAATCGGCAAGTCGATTTTTGCTATCTTTTCGCGGTTTCCAAATTATTATTCTAGGGTTACATTATTCATAGAAGGGAATTAAGCGACCAAGGTCTGTTAAGTGTAATGGGGTTAATATTTGTGTAAACTTATCATTTAAGTATCATGTTAAAGCTATTATTATAATATATTATCGCGTAATTTAGGAATTACTTTACTCTAATACACGCGTATATTTTATACTGTTCGTCTGTATGGCTTTGTACTTCCCTTTTGATCCACCATTATTTTGTGAAACAGGTAACAGGCAATATTACATTACCTACAGGTTTATTACCTGGAAACAGAATTACATATTCATCAATTTAAATCTGAGTTACGTTTGGGGTTGCTCGGAAAGTATATCTTAAACAGATTGAGTATGAATGGTAATAAATTGATAATAATGTTCTGAAAAAAATTGATTGACTTGTTTATTGTTGTTATAAATTGATTTCGATTCATTAATCTATTCAGGGTTATTGTTGTTTCGGGATCATGATTGTGACATTATGTAGTTTCTCTGAGTGCGTTTTACGCATACTTTATTTCTCAGCATATGGTTTCATCCTCAGACATGTCATACCAATGTTTTTAGTGCGCTACCAGTTGATTTTATTTGTGTATATTTTTTTTGTATAAGTTATTACTAATATAAGGGGCTAGACAAAAAAAAGAAGATGTAGTTATAAATGAAGTAAACTCTACTCACTCACAGTAATCTCTAAGCTCTAAACTCAAATTAATCACTTCCTTATACAAATAAGTAAGCAGTCCAAATGTGTACCGCACGCAACAAAATTTTCAGGGTGTGTCTAGCCGTAGTACTGAGAATCATATTTTGCTAAGAAAACTCAGTTCAAACCAAATGATTTTTAATACCACTATCATGGGTACAAAAGGCGCTAATTAATCCAATGAAAAAATTAAGTGGTATTAGGTTTTTATGATACTCACTATGTTGTTGTTGCTTTTAAAAACTGCGAACAATGTCGATCTTCCTTTAACAGTCATAGGGTGTCTATCGTCACTAAAGTGTTTACTCATAAGACATAGGTGAGTTAGCATAACATATTTTTGTTAGAAAGAAACAGGCGTGGGCTCAGGAAAGACATGAGGTTCCTGAAAAGTTTGAGCCTTTCCGGGGCTTTATTCTAAAAAATCAAAAAATAAATTCCCAGTATACAATCATAAAATTTACCTGTTGACTAGGCTGTCGAAAATTCGCCGAGTATTAAGATAAAATGACAGTAATATACTGAGCCATACAAAAACTTTTTGTGTTCTGAAATCGAATCCCTCAAATGGGATACCAATTCTTACTCCTTATAATAATCTACTGAGATATAATAACCATTTTTTAGATACCGTGATGACAG
Source organism: Artemia franciscana (assembly GCF_032884065.1). NCBI lineage: Eukaryota > Metazoa > Arthropoda > Branchiopoda > Anostraca > Artemiidae > Artemia > Artemia franciscana. The sequence continues at coordinate 28,149,896 of NC_088863.1, read as the reverse complement.
GTATTTTGATCCCCCCCCCCTCAGGCAGACACAGAGGTCGGATCAAATATAAACCTCTAAAAAATACGCTCTTGTTTCCTACCAAAGATACTTTCTCTTACTTCGTACCAAATTTAGTTAACATACGATAACATCTTGTGCTAGATTTCCTGATGACATGATTTATATTCCCTCCTAGTTGATTCCCCAAAAAGAAGAATTTAGAATACCCTCCCCCCATCTCCCATCATATCTAATAATGGTCATATTACACTAAAATACCCTAAAAGCAAAACTAGGATACTAGTTTTCACTTTGCATCAAATTTGGTTGAGATATGGCAGCTCCATCTGGTAGATGCACGAATAACAAGATTCAAGAAATATATTATATTCCCCCTCCTCTCCTACGTGTTGGATTACAAAGACTTACTTCTGTCTTCATCTGGGCCAAAATTATATGCATACGAAAGTTTAAAGATTATTATTGAGCTCTAACTAAAAGTTAATAAAATAAAAAACAGGTTTTAGGATTTCGGAATTGACATTTCCAGAAATACGTCGTAGAAATCTAGAAAAGATATTCCTTTCCAATTTATGATCCCTAACAAAACAATTTTTGAAATTTTCATCTTTCGTTATTACTGAGCTAGAAAACCACTTATCAAGATTAAAAAAAAAAATTCAAAAAAATGAGCAATGGTCATCTGCAATACAAAACATACACAGAAAAAAAAAAGTTAACCAGAGCTTCAGCAGCCAAGACCATAAGTGTTCAGTTTCACTCCCCTCGTCAAGACGAGATTAATTCGTCCAACTATGAATATGCATATTCATCTACAGTGTAGAATCGGTAGAACAAGTATATGCATATACACGGTTGAATCGAGTGTGTGCCAACTAGTTCAGTTCAATAAATAATACGACCAGATTCGGAAAGCTTACCCCTCGTCATATTCTTCTTCCTCATTCCCTTCATCGTCGTCAACTGCAATGGCATCAGATAAGACATAATATTGAACTGGATTGAACCACAATTCGTCCTTAAGATGCTGAAATACGTAGAACAAAATAAAGAGTAGTAAATGAGCCTGCTACACATAAAACCATGAAACTCTGCTTTTTAACCATAAATATGACACTAATACTCTTTCTCTCTCTCGGAAAATAACGATGTTTCATCAGGTGAGTACATAAGGGAGGAAAAAGGATGTTTCACCCCCCTCCAATCTCAAGATTCTTACCAAATTTGTATTACAATTGGTCAATATCTTGTGCTTTCAAACAGTTCGTGGTAACGAACTGTAAGTAACAAGATATTCGACTCAACAATAACTGAAACTCCAAAACCCGAACTTTGATACCGATAAATCTATAAAAAAAAATCGGCTTATTATGCTGATTCCAAATATATAAGCCTCATTAAGTATAGTCTTAACCATCACAGGGCACAAGCCTGAGAAAATTTTCCTAATTTTCGAAGAAAGGGGTAACACCCCCTAAAAGTCCAAGGATCTTAATTAAAATCACACCATAAGATTCAGCATATCAAAGAACCTTACAGAAGAGGTTTTCAACTCCTATCTGAAAAATGTGGAATTTGTACCTTTGCCAGAAGAACAGTCACGGATACGTGTTTATTTGTTTGTTTTTCCCAGGGGTGATCCTATCGACCAGTGGTCCTAGAATATCGGAAGATGGTTCATTCAAAAGGAAATAAAAAGCTCTAGTGCCCTTTTTAAGTAACCAAAAAGATTGGAAAGCAGCTAGGCTTCCTCCTACGCTCCTTTTTCTCAAAATCGTCCAATCTAAATTTTGAGATAGCCACTGTTCAGCATAGTTGAGAGGCCGAATAACTATGCCATTGGAGATAACATGACTCCCTCCCCCCACACCTGCTGGGGAAAGGTCTTTATGCAATTAAATTAGTCCATTGTTCACGAATAATATTTGTTATTGGGAAGTATACATACATTTTTCGGGTGTGGGGAGAGAATTTTCATCTGGGGGGATTTTCCAAGGGGAGAGTTTTCCATGGGGAAGGCACTTTCCAAGAGGGTAGTTGTCCAGGGTAAATTTTTACCAGGACTGAATTGTCTAGAGGATATATGCGTGCGGAGGAGGGATTTTTCCATGGATGTGGAGCTATATTTCATGGCATTATTTTTAAAAGATCAGAAATTAAATAAAAAAAAGTTTTTTTCAACTGAAAGTAAGTAGCAATATTTAAAACTTAAAACGAATAGAAATTATTACGTATATGAGGGGGGTTTCCTCTCCTCAAACACTCCACTTTTAACGCTAGGTTTGAATTTTTTCCCAATTCTTTAAGAACGACTCCTGAAACACAAGGTTCGTTTAATTATAACAATAAGAAGCATTTTTAGTACTAAAAAGTACTTAAAAACTTTAATGTGAAGAGTGAGGCGCTGAGGAGGGAGCAAACCCCCTCATATAAGTAATAAATTATGTTCCTTTTAAGTTTTAGTGTTGCTCCTTCCTTACCGTTGAAAAAATTTTTTCTTGTACTTAATTTTCTTTCAGAGCCGCCTTCCCTCTCAACCTTTCACCCTCACTAAGACAAAATCCTGTGCATATGCCAATGTTCCGAGACAATTCGATTGTTGTCATCAAAAAGAGGCAACTGCCGTATTCGCAATAACTAATTGAATTCAACAATTAAATGATTAAATAATATTAGTTTTCTTATGATAATTACCATGTTTTGGGCCAACAAAATTCTAGACTACACAGCGGAAGGCTTTATTCTGAAAAATTAAACTTTGAATTTAATCGTAAAATTTAACAGTTGCTAGGGCTGTCAAAAAAATAAACGAGTACGTCAAACGAAATGTATAGTTTTAAACATACAAAAATTGAATCTTAAAATGTATTGACACATCTTTTTCCAATAGCAGTTAAAACTGAAGACTTTTCATTAAAAGAGGGCGAGGAGGGGGGGATACAATTGTTGTCAAGACTGTTTATTTCCCAAACAATTTGATGACAAAAAATTGCAATCGTTTGGTATAGAATCAATGTAGTTTAAATAACATAGCTATAACTAAATTTGGGTTTGCTAGCCACAACTGTTTGGCACAAAAAATGAAAAAAAAAAACACGGAAATAGGTGAAAAATGAATTACAGCAAAAATTGGATCTGTTCCCCCACCCTCTTGCTTTAGGCACTAGGTCCTCAGTTTAGAACCCTGTTTAAATTATGGTCCAGCACTACTATATCTTTTTTTTGCCATATTTCTAATATAACTTTTTTGTTTACCCTTTTGCAGAGTATAATCAATCGCTTAAAAATGTTGCCCCTCACTAAAAAATAAACTCCCTCACAAGTGTAACGTCTGAATGGTCAGAATGCTGCGATGGTATTTTTATAGATAGTTTGACGACGAAAGCAGAGTAAAATATCGGTGTAAACTCAACAACAAGAAAATGAGGTTAGAACTGTACTTTTATAAAAAAAAAAAAAATTGACAAAAATATGGCTTAAGAAGGATTTGATTTAAATATATACGAAATATTGAAGTATATAAATAAACAAGGCTACATCAACAACGAAGTCAATCATAATACATACACCCAGGCGAGACAAGAGGGCATAGGGTAGAATACGCTGAAACTGCTACAAAAGACACGGTCACCCAAGAGAAATTTCGGACCCAATATTCAGCTTATGAGTTATAATGATGGACCTTGTCTAGCTATATAATAAATACTCATTTGATTTTAATTTTCAGTAATGAAAACTTGAAATGTATTTCTTACTTTCTGCATTATAGTGATAAAATATCGTGTGATATAAGCAGAAGGGGCGAAGCTTGAATTTTGAGTTTGGAGGGGGGATATAAAGAATGTGCCGACAAATGCGGATACATAAGCAAAATTAAAACGCCCAATATTCCAAGGCGTCAGCACTGCGTGTCAACACCTTGGATCTTTTGAGGGGGCAGTCCCTCCCCCTATCTTTTCCACTGATAAAGAGCCTCAAACGTGTGTTCGAAAGTACAACATGTGTCGGACTTCCGAAATAACCAATATCACTTAAGCATGTCAACTATCGAATTACTAAAATAGTTTCATGAACAGAAGGCTGGCTTGTCATTTCAAAATACTTACATCTGCTACTTCTTCGTTTAAGATTTCGTCATCTTGGAACCACTCGAAGAAGCTAAGATGGTCTTCCCTAAAACCTTTTTTGCCAGCTGTTCCATTTTGCTTCTTTCGCCTTTCTTTTGGATCCATATTAGGCTGCCATTGAATTTTCGTGCTAGTTGTATGAGGCTCCTCCCCTCCAATATCATATTCTTTTATCAAAACCTCATTAGAGAAAAATGGATTAGGATGGAAATGGAATTTAAACCTGGAAAATACTAAAATTAAAAACTGAAACTTCACTTAAATCCTGCACTAGGTTAAGATACTGAGCAAAGAATAAAAAAAGCACGAGCAGTATTCAGAAATCTTTGCGAACAATAAAGTTTCGTTTTAAGATGAGTACCCACCAAACGCAATGCTCAGTTTATTTGGCTTTAGTCAATTTCATTCTGGATATGAAAAGTAGTCGACACGACCACACAGTGAATTGTCGTGAGATACTTGAAAAAAATTATCGACAAAGCATACTCGATTTACGTTTTCTTGATGCATATAAAATTCCTAAATAGGTTAAGAATGCTGAATTGAAAGAGACTAGTGAGAAGTAGAGAGAGAGAGAGAGAGATCGGTATATTTAAAAACTATCGTAGCATAGCTAAATTCAGTTTTTTCACAAAAATCATACATTTAAACAAAAATCACACACTACGACTCAGCATTAAAATGGATGTGAAGAAAGGCACAAATGAGTTGGCGTAACGATTAGTTCGTGCTTTAGGGGGTACAAGTTTATATTGTAACCGTGTTCGGCTATTGGGAGGGGCTGGTTCGGGTAGTATTGATCGGTGGCTCTTATTGGCTAGGACGGATTCTCCAAATTGCTGAATAAGGTGTTCAAGCCGGACTTTAAGTGGAGATAAATTTAATTTAGCGAGGGCTTGAGCCAAATCGAACCAAAAAAATAGCAGTGGCTTCAGGAAGTTAGATCAAAGATGGCAATCTCATTGTCAACTCTTTGTACATAAGGATCAGCATCATTGATCTACGTGTCAAGGATCCTGGATTACGAGTGACGTGAATAGACTTTTTATAGCCACCAGCATTAGCAGCAACACTGACCATAGGGAATCATTGTTCTTTTTCTTATTTTCTTTTTTTTATTATTGCTCCCTTGATCGTCTTATGTTATTACCTTGGAGGATTCGCAGTGTTTAGGTAGAATCTTCAATTCAATCCGATTAAAGAACCGAGATCGATTTGGAAGTAACTCAAAAGATAGTTTTCATCCCCTAGAATAATGAATGATAACCTACCGTTAGTTTTTACGTATTACTGGTTGGTTTTTGATCATTAATAATAAAAAAAACCTTTTCGCAGAAGAACGTCGAAAGAAAGGTTCAGCACCCTCCTCGCCATTCCTTGAAAGTTTCAACAAATTTCTCCCCAGTAGCTCATATTACAACTAGGTCACTTTTACAGCACAAATACACTTAGTGCCTTTCGATTTAGTTCGGAATTCCCCTCAATATATACTGAACGTTTCACTAAATACCTTTAGCCACTCCTGATATTTTGTAGATAACGCCTGTTGGTCAATTGGATGTATATAGATTGCTTTGATTTTGTTCAACTCCCTCAAAGTATTCCCAAAGGTTTCAACTTAATACCTTTTGAAGTACATGAGATACTGTGTATAAGCCCATTAGACAGCCTGCATGAACATAGTGTCTTATGATTTAGTACAATATCCCATAAACATTCTCTGAAATTTTCAACTTAGTATCCTTAATGGTTACTGAGATCTTGCAGATACACCCTTTTGACAAGAAGAAACTTCATAGTATCTTTTGATAAGTCTCAACTTTCACTGGAAGTTTCTAATTAAAGCCCTCGTTTGTTCTGGAAACACTGCATATACACCATTTTGACAACATGAATGTACATAGTGTCTTTTGATTTAGTTAGAACTCCATTTTTAAATGAATACCCTTAACCATTTCTGATATTTTGTAGAGAAACTCTTCCTATTACTCGGATGCTATAGCGTCTTTCAATTTAGCTCAACACACCCCATCATTCCCTGAAAGCTTCAACTTAATAGCTTTAGCTGTACCCAAGGTATTGTAGATAAGGGCTTTTGATAACCTAGATCCACATAATCTTTTTTTTATTTATTTAGTTCACAATCCCCTGAAAGTGTCAACTTAATGGTTTTAGCTGTTTCTACAATACTGTAGATACGTCTTTTTGAAAATATGGACACATATCGTGTCTTCTGATTTAGTTCTACACCTTCCTCAGCTTGCACAGAAATTTTCAACTTAACATCCCCAGCCGCTCCTGAGATGTATTGAGAGGGACGAAATGCCTTTGATTTAGTTGCACAGGCGTCTAGTGTTTTTTTATTTAGTTTTAAATCTCCCTCAACAAGCCCTTGAAGGTTAAACTTAATAACCTAAGCCGTTTTTAGGATATTTCACATATTTAACCACGTAGATGCACATAGTGACTTTTGGTTAGTTCTACATACCCTTCAACATGCCTTAGAAGTTTCAACTTAATATCCTCAGCCATTCCTGAGATATTGCCAATACGCCCTTTTTACAACCTTCATGCACACAGTATGTTTTGACTTACTTAAACACCCCTGAAAATTTCACATTAAAACCCTTAGCCTGTTTGGATACTCAGGATCAAATATGTCCCCCTTCCCAATAACAAAAATTATATGTAAACGATGGGCAACTTGCTTAACTTGTAGCTTTTGGGCTAGTGGTCATATTATCCCTGGAGGCACAGTTACACGACCTTTTGGCTATTTTGAACAAAATGACAATCTAAAAACTTTAATCAGATGTCTTCGAGGAGGGGAGGAAGTAGAAAAAGAGCAGGAGGGGGTTACTTATCAAATCACTTTCGACTCTTAATAAGCACACTAGAAATTTCATTTTCTGATCAAATGAGCCCCCCCCCCCTCCAAAGTTTCTATGATATTTCTGTAATAAGAAAAAAAGTGATAACACATTGAAGCCATATCGCTCTTTACTTAGGCAGGACTATTGCACTGCCATGATCAGAACTTTGACAAAATACAGAGCCAAAGTGGTCATTGTGTTCATCCAAGTTTGCTTAGGTAGGATCAAAATTTCACAAAAATTTCATTCATATGGTCAACAATTAAAATTGAGGGGCCAATACGGAATCATCGCAATATTTAGAGCCTTTTTAACTGATGTAATATGGTAATTCTCATAAATAATCTCAAGTACACTGAGGCAGTAAAATAAGAAAATTCATGCCTATACCTCAGATTTTGAGACATGTAATAAAAGTACAGTTCACAATATAATCATGGCTTTTCTGACAAAAACATAAAATTAAACAAATTTCATTAGTGTTGAAACATTTATGTTGCACAATGAAAACAGAAACTACTATCTCTACTACTACTCCTACCATCAACTTATTGCCACCCTAACCGTCTGAGGCCAACACAGGTCTGCAGGACTCTCTTTCTTCTGTTCAAAGTTACAATTTTAATCCTTCCAATGAAGTTCCCATTTACTTGAAATATTTTCTTTTCGTTTTTAATCAATTTTTTTTTCATCCCCAACTGGATTGCCCAAAAGCCCGATTTTTGGCCACCTATAATTCTTCATCCATAAGCTGTGAACTGTTACCAGGGGCGTAGCTACTGTTGTTTTTTTTTTGTGGGTTGCTATTGAAGTAGGTACTATTCAAGCAGTAGTGAAGAAAAACACTATTCAATAAACACGCTACTTGGTGAATATAAAAACATTATGCAATATTACAAACAATAAACACACATTAAAAAGTCACAAATATAAGTGCTGGTGCTTGTTTTGTACTACAATTGTCAGCAATGAGTTGCTGCAGACAACATTTATGTAGCGTAAACAAGTTTTTGGGTGGGCGAAGATCAATGTTGTATACGCTCGACTTTTTTCAACCTCATTTACAACTATTGCTGCACTACACATCCCCCTCCACTTCCCCCAACTCCCACGCCCAACAAAGGAAGTTCAACCTCATAATTGAACCAAGCTCTAGTCTAATAGCCCTGGGTATTGCGCTATTCATTTGCTCGTAATTTTCAATGGATTTTGACCTGGTGAGATTAAATTTGTAACCGTGATTTAATTGAAATATTATTTATCATTTTTATTAAATTGATCTGTTGGTGGAGGGAGCATTGACCTAACTGGGCCACCTGAAGCTGCAACAAAAATAAGCGACAGCGTTGCCTACAAGCTACAGGATAAATCGGTTAGTGAAACATTATATTGTGACATATTTCCGACACTTAAATAGCGACCCTAGTTCAAACTTGATAGTATTCGAAAAAGATAGAGTTAAAATTATTAACTTATCCGTTGGACATTGTTTGACAAAGAATATCTAGAAAATCTGAACAATTCTTGGCATCAATGCGGCAGATATTAATTAAAAATTGCCAGGGAAGCCAATTGGAAGGGAAAATTGACTCCTAGGGTTTTAAAATTACCTTCCCCTTTGTGTCTTTGTTAAAAAGAAAACAAATTCTATCAAAATTACACAAAAGCTTTTCTTGTGTAAATCAGGGTATGGGGGTGCACATTTTCGGGGGGGGGGGGGGGGTACGCTGAATATCCTTTTTATGTTTATAATTCCCTTCACAAGCAAAGCTTGGTCTACTAATACTGCATGATACAACAGATAACAATAGAAAAAGAGAAAAGGTTGGTACCACTTATTAATGCACAAAAAAATTTCTTAATTGTGAGAAAAATATACATATTTTGTTTAAATTCACTTTATTATATAATAATAATAATTTATTCCAGAAAAAGCCCGTGGGCCATAGGAAATTTACATAACAAAAAAAAAAACAACAAATTAACTAAAATAAATTAATACTATTTAAAGAGAACGCTCACGATGTGCCGCTGCAATCCTGACAAACCTTGTTATCCTTTTAATACTCAGGAAAATTTGTCTCTTTTATTCTATCTACCGTCCATATCTCATCCAATTTTACTTTATCATACATTTCTCGCCTCCATTCATTCAATTCGACACATTCACACAAAAAATGTATTAAACTTTCATCTTGAGATCCAAACATAGGACAAACAATAGATTCTACCTTCTCCCCTTTTCTCCCTTGATACTTTCTTTTCTCACCAATCAAAAATCCATTTCCCCTCCAATCCAAATAAGATTTCAAATCCTCTCTACTTAGCCCAACCTTCCAAAATACCTCCTCCCCCCAGCTACCCTTTATCTGTCTACACAGTTTTAACTACCCTGAACATTCCAGACTTGCCCACCATGTCTGGATTTCTTGGTTCTTCAACCCCCTTATTACTATTTTCTCCATTCTCATTATTACTATTACTATATTCTCATCAGACATTTTGTAAAGCATACTGATGCAGAGATAAATGTCCCACAAGTAGCGCCGGCGTTTTGTGAAATGCGACTAATTTCAGTCATAATTCTTAGCCCTAATTATTAACAATTAGAGCTGATAATTATTAGCCCAATAATTCTGTCATTTTTTTTAGCTGGCAAAATAAATATTTAGAAAAGCGAAAATAGCAAGAAGCCAGCATGGTGTTGTACTTGGAGTCAGTTCTACATTTATGGATGTAGATCAGCGCTGATGTTATCAGCGCTTATTAGGCATTTTAATGACAAATAAGAGAACTGGAGTTTTAATTAAATACTGGAAATAAAAATTAAAACAATCAAATGATTCCTGGAGTAGATTCCTCTCTACCAAATTCTATAACCAGCCTACAACCAGCCTACAGCCTATAGTACGAATATCAATAATAAAAAACACTAATCTTATTTTCTTTTTCATTCGTTTTCATTCAGAAAATTATATTAGCTGTATATCTACCTTTTTATTCTTCAATGATTCCATTTCTGTGCTATTTGTATATGTGGAGGGTGTATTCATTTCCACTTTTGAAAGTTTTAAAACACGAGAATCGAATCTTGAACATGCAGATTTTAGGAAATGAAGCACCTTAAATATCAGGGGGAAAATATCAGGGAGAAAAATATCAGGGATCTGAGTTAATGTGGCGAAAATAGGAAGCATAGAACATTTCTTTTTTATTTTCCGATTAACTAGGCTCACATTTTTTTACTTGACGATGTTGTTTCAAACCATATGAAAATATGGAAAAATATTAATGTGGAAAATATTATGAAGTGTAATGGCACCCTATTTTTCTCGTTTTCTTATGCTAAAAACAAGCATGGATTAATAAAAAGAATTATTTGCTCGGAGAAAACAGCAAACTTTACACTTAAAACTAGTAACAGTTTTAAATCTACTTAATAATCGCAAATTTTTTCCAAATTATTGGGGGGGGGCATCTTCCCCCCTCCCTCAACGATGCCAGTGACAGGCACCTTAGTTCTTTCTAAATTATGGCCCTAAAGGGGGATCAAACCATATTTTGAACATAGCTTGCTCTTTGAAATACAGCCATTCGATATATTAGTTATAACTGTTCTCTGGCAAAACTTCTGGAAAATATCTAGTGTATCCTCTTGATTTCCTGTTACCAGATTTTTTTCTTTGCTACCACAATTCGTCTCTGAATTGATTAAATAAGAAAAAAAGTTTTTTTTTTAACTGAAACTAAGGAGTGACATTAAAACTTAAACCGAACAGAAATTATTCCGTATATGAAAGGGTGTATTCCTTTCCACTTTAGCGTAAAGAGCGGGGCGTTGACGAGGGGACAGCCTCTTTCATATACGGAATAATTTCTGTTCGTTTTAAGTTTTAATGTCACCTGTAATTTTAGTTAAAAAATATTTTATTTAATTTAATTTCTGAACATTTCCTCCCCCGTAAGCCCCTATCCCTCATCTACCCCCCCCCCCATTAGAAAAAAATCACGCTAAAACGTCAGTATACTTCCCAAAAACCAATACTATATGTAAACAATGAATTAATGCAGGTTTTGATTTTGGCTCACAGTAAATAAATAATTAAAACGAAATTTGCATATTAGTTTTACCTTTTTTGCTAAATCGCTTTCTCAGAGTTCTGATTTGACGATTTTGAGAAAAAAGGAGCGGCGGAGGGGGCCTGGTTAACCTCCAATTTTTTTGGTTGCTTAAAAAGGCCACTACATAACTTACGAATTAACTTACGTAATTAATTCGTAAAATAATATTCGTAAATAATATTCGTATGTTTTTATTAGGTAAATTGGGGGGTTTCGCCCCCTTGTCAATACCTCGCTCTTTACACTGAAGTTCGAATTTTGTTCTAATTCTTTAAGAATGACCCCTGAATCACAAAGGCCGTTTAATTAGAATAAATATCTCTTTTGAAATTACTAAAAATACTTTAGCGTGACCAGCGAAGTATTTGAGGAGGGGACAAACACCATCATATACGTAATATTTTCTGTTCGTTTTGAGTAGTAATGTCGCTCCTTTCTTTACAATGAGAAAACTTGTTATTTTTATTTAATTCCTCATTGTTTTTTTTTAAATAATGCTGGAAAATCCAGCGACCCCTTCATGGAAATTCTCTTCTCCCATGATAAATTCCTCCATGGAAAAATCCTCCTGCGTAACCCCCTACCCCTCACACCCCCCCACCAGAAATATCACCCCTGACAACGTTAGTATACATCCAAATAACCAATACTGTATGTAAACAATGGGCAAAGTTCATAACTTGGAGCCCTTCCCTCGGGGCTGTGGGGAATTAAGTCGTCCTCAAAGACATAGTTATTTGATTTTTCGACTATGCTGAACAAAACGGATATCTCAAAATTTTGATCCGGTGACTTTGAGAAAAAATAAGCGTGAGAAGGGGCTTAGCTGCCCTCTAATTTTTATTGTCACTTAAAAAGGGACAATAAATCCGTCATTTCCTTTAGAATGAGCCCACTTGTAAAATTCTAGAATCACTGAGTCGATACGATCACCCCTGGGGGAAAAAACAAAGAAAAAAACGAATAAACATACATCCGTGATCTTTCTTCTGGCAAAAACTACAAATTTCCGCCTTTTTGCAGAAAGGAGCTTGAAACTCTGTAGTAGGGTTCTCTGGCATACTGGATCTAATGGTGTGATTTTCATTAAGATTCTATGACTTTTAGGGGGTGTTTCCTCTATTTTTCAAAAATAAGGCAAATTTTTCCAGGCTCGTAACTTTTGATGAGTAAGACTAAACTTGATGAAACTTACATATTTAAGATCCGCATAAAAATCCATTTCTTTTTAATGTATCTATTGATATCAAAATTCCGTCTTTTAGAGTTTCAGTTACTGTTGAGCCGGATATCTATGGGGTAAGGAGATCTATGGGGCGTGCTTGGGATTTAGTTCCTGCTGAAATCCGGCAGTCCTGAACACTTGATTCCTTTAAGAGACAGATGAAGTGTTTTATTAAGGGTAAATATTGAATAAGTTCTAGTTATTTTAGGGTTTCTTATGTTTTTGAGTTGTTGTTTTGTTAGCGTTGGGTCCTTGATGATGTAGAAATTTTTTAATTTGTTGTCATTTTCAAGTGATAGGAGGGTCGTCGTTTCGGTTGGACTGTTCATGAATTGATTTCTTTTCCTTATATATTTATATTTAGGCGTTGTCTAGTATGTATATGCTGAGTTTTAACATTATTTATTTGTTGTAAGTTGTTTCCCAAATAGCAGGCCATTGAGCCCTTTGGGATATTATTTTGTTATCGTTATTTTATGTAAATGAATAGAACTTGAACTAGAAAGAAATATCCGGAGAAATTAACTAAAAAAACGGAAAAAGACAGAATGCTAGAACCCATACAAATTTTAATAATAGTAATTTGCAACCAACACAAATATAATTCCAATCACAGCAGAAACCATTTTTGACATCTGTCACTCTTTGCTTTTTTTAATAGTAAAGAGCTGACATTAAAAATCGACAATATTGTTAATAGGATCCTAAAATGGATTTAACTAACCAATTACTATCTTTACAAAAATCAACTCATCTTCTGGTAATTCTAGACTATTTTCTAATTAAATAAAAAAACCTCCTAGTCTTCACATCTTGAGTCTTCAAAAAGCTGATACATCATAGCAAGCATAAGGGCTTATAGGACGTTCTTACTTTGATGTAATGTAGAGAAGGAGAGGTCATTGTTTTTTATCATATATGTTAAAGTCAAATACCCATATCATAATGGTTTTATTCACTAAACAGATTGCATTAAATATACTATTTCGATGACAAACAGACACACAAGACACAGGCATAGGGCAGACACAAAATACAGGTAAGACAAACATACACATTAAAAAAGAAAAAAAGACATACCTGTAACCATTTTGAGTATCTTCTCTATCTTCTACTTCAAAATTTCGAAGATATAATAGACATTCTTCATCCAATTCGTCAATTATTGAGCGAAGAAAGGGATGATTAATAAGTGCAGAAAACCAGAAATCATCAATTTTATCAATAATTTCTTTCCTTCTCTGAAGATGAGGCTTTCGTATTTGGCTATATTTCTGCTCTACTTTTAATACTTCTTCAGCTGCAGCTTCATTTATTTTGTCAATTTCTATTTGACATTTGTCTAAATCTTCTAAAATTAATGCATGCTCATCTTCCAGAGCTGAGTCAGAGCTAGTTAGCCTTGGTCTTTTCGTATTTGGTTCAGACATTTCTTGTAAAAAAAAAACCTTTGTCAATCCTGGAAGCAGAGGAAAATAATTTTTTGTAAAAAGAAAAACAGCATCAAATATATTTACATATAGGGAAGGTGGACTGGCGTCCCTCCTGGGAAAAATCTCCTCCATGGAAAACTCCCCCACGCGCAAAACTGAGCTGATACCACGAAAGTATCAAATAGGTACCTCAAAATGTCACTCAGGTGTCCTAAGGAACAACAAAAGAACCAGATCCCAAAACGTGTCTAGCAGAGAGACTTGTTGGTCTTCAATCACTTTTGACTGTAAAAAAATGACTAGAACTCTCAATTTTTGATAAAATGATTACCCTCCGAAGTTTCTACCACCATGACAGGGATGTTGGGGGTGACGAGAGGGCAGGCCCACTCTTGTATGGAATAAATTCTGCTTGTTTTGGATTTTAATGTAACTCTTTACTTTCATAATAACAGGGAAGATCAGAAACAACCCTTAAAATAAGAGCGATTATATATCACTTTCTGCCTCCGACCCCATTCCTTAGAACTAATTCTGACTTTTCTGAAGACTCATTGAGAGTTAAAATACTCTTACATTAGAATAAACCCTTTGAGAAAATAAACCGGCCATCCTAGCAGCAAAAAGATGAGAGAACCCTACGATAGAGGTTTCAAGCTCTTATCTACAAAAATTTGAAACTGTGTATTTTTGGCCAAAGAAAGATCACAGATGTATGGTATTTGTTGCTTTTTTTTGTTTTCCCAAGGGATATCTGTATCTAACCAAGGGTCCTCGAAGATTAGGTGAGGGCTAATTGAACAAAGATTAAAAGTTTAAGTGTCCAGTTAAGTGAACAAACAGATTTGTGGACAACTAATCCTCTTCTCATGCCACTTCCCTCCAAATGAAATTTTGACATAGCCAGTTGATTCATCATTATTTAAAGGTCCAATAAATATGCGGGGAGGGGGGAGGATGGTGGTTGCACTCTGTTCACTTTTGACTCTTAAAAAAAGACACTAGAACTTTTGATTTCTGATCAAAAGAGTTCCCTAAAAAAGTTCATACAACCAGCTCTTCCAACCAGCCCCCGCCCAGGGGGTTTTGGGGGTTTTGTGAAACCTGGAGGTGCAGCTTTTTGACTTTTGCACTATTTTGAACAAAATAATGCAAAATTTCGACTATTTCAAAATCTCGATAAGATACATTTGAGGAAACAAAGGGAGTGGAGAGCTGGTTGCCCTCCAATCACTTTTGACTCCTAAAAAGGGCACTATAAATTCTAATTTCCAATTGAATGAGCTCACTACAACGTTTATATACCCACCCCTCCTACATGAAGCAATTCTGGCATAAAGAAAAAAAAACACATTGAACCTTTATGGCCCCAATTCTGCTGATCTGGATCAGTAGAATCCAGTAGAAAAATGTTCCCATTTTTGCTATAAAAAAAAGTGATGAGCTGTTTTGATTCCATTCAGGATTTCTTTTTTTTATTTCATTACTGAAAAAATCTTGCTAAATTGCATTAAAGAATCAGAAATCTGGTTATTTTCTTACCCCTTAGAACATCTCATAAACATTTCAAGTTTCCATTTTGTATTTTCTCTGTGGCAGCTCAGTTTTCCATGTAAGGAAGTTTTCTGCAAGGGAAGGGGGGCAATTTTTAGAGGGAAATGTCTAGCACCAGGAGGAGGGATAGCAATATATTGAAGTATTGCTAATAATCTTGAAATATGATCTTGAACAAATAATCTTGAAATATCAATAGTAGACAAATGAATAAATACAATTTTCAATAAAGTTTCAACAATAAACTCAACATTTATTTTTAAATAAAGACAAAACACCGTAATACATCCCAGGAAAGACTCTGTGACTGGAAATGAAATAAGAACTTTTAAAAAAGAAAATGATGGACTGTCACACACCACTCATTACATGCAAAAAAAGCCAAGTGAAGTGCTACAAGCATTAAACAATGCAAAAATGTATTTCAGCCCTGGCTCACAAACCTGAACCAATGGAATGACATTAAAAAAATTATCCAAGAAACCATAAGATTTTGTAATTTTTTAGAAGATAAAAAAGAAGTTAAAGTTCATAGCTGACTTAGACAGAGCACTCCAGGCAGCATGAGAGGAAGTCATGACTTGGTCCAATCTTATTAAAGGATTGAATAAAACTTGAATTCCATTAAAACTACAAAGATGACTAGTAGAATGATCAGAGACAAGGGATGGACTAGTTCTGAGTGCAACAAAATCATCACTTGAACAAACTCAAACATTTTTTTTTCCAATTCACACAATTTACTCATATGCTATTACCCATAGAGCATGTAAGTGTTTCACCTTGAACAAATATTAGCTGCATTTTTTGGTAATCAAACTAATTTTTAGTTAGTCTCCGATGTCGTTTTTCCAATCAGAATGGATGCAACAATATCATAGATCCTCTAGTACAAACAAATACTAATAATGATCATTTATGTAAGAAATTAGGCAAGTATCCCTTTGCCAATAGGAGAGGATTCTGGTAATATTCTAATTTAAAAAAGAAGTTCAATGATCAAACAGTTCGTGGTAACGAACTGTAGTAAGGAGCGACCCGGCTCAATAGTAACCAAAACTCTAAAAAATGGAATTTTTATGCCAATAGTTACATTAAAAGAATCGCATTTTAATGCTGATTGTAAATATATAAGTTTCATCAAGATTAGTCTTTTACTGTTTTTCTCTAAAGTTTTTTACTGTTTTAAAAAGTAGGGTTGAGAGAAAGAGCCAAACTTTAGCGTAAAGAGCGGGACGTTGATGAGGAAGCAGCCCCTTTCATATATGAAGTAATTTTTGTTGGTTTTAAGTTTTAATGTCGCTCCTTACTTTCATTTAAAAAAAACTTGTTTTTTGTTTAATAACCAAAAGACATGGCTGCTAACAACTAGGTGCTTAGTTCTCTAAAGAAGTTAAATATCTTTTTTTTTGTCATAGGTATCTGATATGCCACAGAAGAGCGGCATCCTTTAAGTACCTGGCACCATGAATCTAAAAATACCTTTTTTTTTAGCAAAAACAAGCCCAAAATTCACCCAGGAAGAATTTCTTGTGGCTTCAACCACAGCAAAAGATTATATTGCCAACAATAGCACTCTCTTTGAAAAAAGTGGTAAGAAAAGACTGATAAATATTAGTTACCATGAACAAAAAACATTTGCATACAGATTTGGTGTCTGAGGCTGGTTCTAAAGGGTGGGAGTGCAGTATCCCTGGTTTTGGTCAAGCCATCTCATTTTAAACAGAGAAGTAGCAGTAAAATAAAAATCCAGAAACACTCTATCCTATTCTAAAAACACTTCAGTTTGCCCTAAAAACCCTACCAAGGTTATTAGCCAAGGCCTTCAATGAAGTTAACAATACATACTTCCAGGTCAGATGTGGTGTAGTAGGGATGACAAAATTGTCATTAATTAATCACTAAGTTCCTGCATCACCATATTCAATCTGTCCTTATTGTAAAACCTGGGGAGCTAGCTGGGCCTGACACGAGTCTTTACCAGCAACCCCAGGAAGCAGTCTTTGCACCACCCCTGTTCACCATTAAGTTGGTGATGTACCAGAAAAAATAAAAGTAAACTCAGCCTTTTTGCTGATGACTCAAAATTAATGGGTCTAGCAAAACATGATGTTGATAACATAACACTCTTTGAATTGACCTTGATATACTTCTAGCATGGACTTCAACCTGGCTTCTTCAATTCAATACTGTGATGTGCAGAGCCATCCATTTAAGGTTCTGCGACCTCAAGACTGCATATTTTCTTAAAATTAATGGATTCTTGCAGTAACACAAAAACTAACCCTTGGGATCGCTTTTATTTGCTCCTAATACCCAATCTGTTATGATCTGCAAACAAATTGCTTGCACTCATCAAGAGAACCACAGCCAGCAGATCAAAGTAAGGTATAAGTAGGCTATACAAAGGTTTAGTGAGACCTGAATTGCATGACAACAGCCTGCCCAGTCAACAAAGGAGAAAAAGCTCCAACAGGAGAAGTTCAAAGGAAAGCACCAATACTTTTAGCAGTTATACCAAGCTCTCTGATCAACAAGACTGAAAATTTTGCATATACCCACACTTACTTACACAAGAAGAAGAGGAGGTTTAATCACTACCTACAAACTTTTACAAAACCAAATCAATCTGTTCAATCTAGAACCAAAAGAAAAACTTGCAGCCATAGCCACAAGTTACAGGTAGAATACAGTTCAAAAAGAAGCAGGGCTATATTTGTTTGAAATTGGGTAGTGTCACTTAGGAGTTCTCTGAGTGAAAAACTGTTACTCTTTCATTTAGCAGCAGATTCTAGGAAGGTGTGGATGCTGAATGGTCAAGCAAACTGTGCAAACAAGACTGAGAAGCTCCTAATTCTGCAGTGACATTATAGAGGATGGTGTTAGTCCATTTGATGTCAATCATCACTGTGGATGGTTTTTATGGCACTTGACATGTACCAATCACAATTTCTGTTGGTCCTGGTTTTGCTGGTTTGGGCACTTCCAGATTAGCTGCAACAATGAAATTTGGCAGGCATATCAGGGACCAGACCAGAATAAATTAGAAACAGTTGTTTCCCCGATTCAACCATCTGGGGGGGGGGGGCGGTTAATTTGGAAAATTAAAAAAATGAGGTATTTTTAACTTATGAATGGGTGATCAGATCTTAATTAAATTTCATATTTAGAAGGATATCGTGTCTGATATCAATGGATATCGTAAGAGATTGTAATGATACTTGGTGGGAGAATAAGCACAAGTCTAAGATACATGATTGACATAACCAGACTGGATTTGCAGGGTGGGGGGGTGTTAATTCAGAAAACTTAGAAAAATGACGTGTTTTTAATTTATGAACAGGTGATCATTTCTTAATGAAACTTGATATTTAGAAGGACCTTGTGTCTCAGAGCTCGTATTCTAAATCCCGACCGGATCTAGTGACATTGGGGGAAGTTGGAGAAAGAAACCAGAAATCATGGAAAACGCTTAGAGTGCAGAGATCAGGATGAAACTTGGTGGGAAGAATAAGCACATGTTGTAGGTACAGTATTGACATAACCAGACCAGATCTGCTCTCTTTGGGGGAGTTGGGGGATTTGCTAGTTTGGGCACTTCCAGATAAGCTAGGACAATGAAAGTTGGCAGGCATATAAGGGACCAGAATAGATTAAATTAGAAATAGTCTCTTTCCCGATTTGACCATCTAAGGGGGGGGGAGCAAGCAAACAAATTAGTTGAGAAGAATTTTATTTGCCAAAAAACAAATGATTGTTCTTCTTAAGTATGACTTGTGGTCTAGGGGGATATGAATCTCACTTAGGGTGCAAGAGGTTCCATGTTCAAATTGCAGACTATCCCAATTTTTATATGAAGAAGATCCAAAACTAGATATGTGATCAGTATAGCAATTGCTGAAAGTTGGCAGGCATATCAGGGACCCGACCAGATTAAATTAGAAATCGTTGCTTCCCTGATTTTACCATCTGGGGGGAGTGGAAGGATGGTTAATTCAGAAAAATTGGAAAAAATTAGGTATTTTTAACTTACTAATGGGTTATCAGATCTTAATGAAAAGTTGATATTTAGTAGGATCTAATGACTCAGAGCTCTTATTTCAAATCCCAACTGAATCCAGTGACATTGGGGGGGGGGAGTTGGAGGGGGAAACCAGAAATTTTAGAAAACACTTAGAGTGGAGAGATTGTTATGAAACTTGATGGGAAGAAGCTCTTGGCTCTTCTGAACTTGTCACAAGTGCCATATGAGCTCTTAGCTCTTGTTTTTTAGCCAATCCTGCATTTAGTCTATTTATGTTCATCTTGTTGGTTGCAATTGCAATTAAATTTATTTTAAAGTTCCTACACTGGCATATAATTTTCAATTGCCTGTAAGCAGATGTCATTTCTGCACTTGAATTAAAGATGAAAAAAAGGTTAAAACTTTAGAGATCTGCTTGGAACTTGAACAGATTAATATAAACTGCCACAAAATTGATGCAATTATGGCAGAAAACTGCTAGAGTTGGCTCGAAACTGCAACAAGTTGATATAAAACTTACCCATGGATCAGTAGTTTCTGAATTGAATTTTTGGCCTAGATCTAGCATATAAATAATTTTTAATATCTAGTAGTATTTGTAATTGCACATTTTTTTACTTTATCTTTTAAAAAAAAGGAAACATTCATACATTTGCTTTATTTATAGGGAAACCCTGATGAAAATTTTCAGCATATAGTGAAAAGAATTTTTATTGTTTAGGTTTTTTCCCTCTTTTTGGCATAGTTTCAAAACATACAAAAACTTTGTAGTTCACAAGCTGACTGCAAATAGAGCTATAAATACCAAGTCAAATATAATGACAATAAACTTCTTAAAATTCTTGAAATTCACTCTTGCTGTCTTAGACCCTATCCTACCCAAAATACTAATGAAAAATGTTAAACATCTTGGTGACATGAACTTCTAATAATCTTAAGTAGAACATTAATACTTCAAGAATTCTGGATTTTCTAGACAAAGGATAGTCAAAACTAAAATTTTTTAAAGTAGAATAAAAGGGTAGATTATCTTTTAAATGGCCAAATGTTGACAACATTTTCACTTTAAACAACAAAGAAATCTTTGCTGGACAATTAAAGCTGAGAGGAAGCAGGCCATTTCAGATAGCATTTATAGGGAGACCTGTATCACAAAATTATATAGACCTAGCGCACACAATTACACTCCCTATGAATATCCAAATTTGTCCATATACTTGAGGCAATGCTTTCAGTTTTTGCTTCAACTATCTGAATACTGTTTTATACATTCACACAAAAAAAGTTTAAGAGAAACAAAGATATAAAGTATGTTGAAGTGAGTTTCAACTTACATCAAATAAGGAAACTTTTTTGTTCTGTTGAATTTGCAGCTGAAAATGCTCAAATATAAGAAAATCAGAGTTTTGTACCCTTTTCTGATAAAACACCAAATTTCTAATCAAACAGTTAGATTTGTAGATGTTTATCCTATATACTGAAACCCTTTTCAGTAAAACTTAACTTTCATTACAAGCTGTCAAAAATATGTATTATTACATATAGCAAGATTCTCATGGTTGCATATTGTTTCTTTGTCATTATTAGAGAAGATGTCCATTTTTTAGCTTTCTAAAATCCCCCTTTGACAAACTGAAAATGCATGAAGTGGGCAGGGTTTTGAAGCCAAGGGAAATGCTGGGGTTGGGCAATATCAATGAATAATGACATAAAAACAATATGCAATCATCAAAATCTAGCTATATGCAGTAATTACAAAAAAAAACTCACAAAAAACTAAAATATCCTCCCTTCAAACTTTTAACATCACAGAAGCTTGCCCTTGACTAACCACAATTTCTGGGGAAAATAGGGTTGTAATGATGAAACACCATAACCATAACAAACAAGGCTTAACCAATCAGCAAAAAGGATTTCATAAACATCAACTAGCAATTCAACCAATCAGAATACAGACCTTGCCTAGCTGCCCACAGGGCTCATAGACTAATATGCTCAACTCAATAGGTAATGTTACCTGTAAGTAAAATTGGATGTTTGTTTTGTTTGAAAGTGAACCATTTTGGATATTAACATCAATGGATGTGTGAGTTTTTTAATTATCTTTCAACTTCATACTATACAGAAATTATTAGCAATGACTGGAATTAGTATTTAAAATATAATTTCATTTGTGTTGTACAACCCCAACTTTTCCCTCAGCTTCAAAACCTGGCCTAATTTATGCATTTTTAGTTTGCCACATGGAGGAAGAGGGTCAACCAGAAATAGATGCACTTCTAGAATTAACATTTCTAAGTGCTATAGTATGAAAACTATGCTGCTTTGCAGCATAGTTTCCAGTTCACACAGCTTGTGATTCAACTAAATAATTACCCCATTTTTAAACAAAAAGTCTTTAAATTAAACCTTCTGGTGTAGAAAAAGTGTCTTTTTTTACAAAAGCTGTCAAATCATTGGCATTTTTACCCTAGAGGGTTGGGAGTAAAGTTCATTTCCTATGTAAATGCTTGTTAAATTTGGATTCAGGATAAAATTCTGACTATAGAGGTAAGTTTATTTCTTAGTGACCAGAATAGGTCATTACTTTCACAAAGTAGAACAAAGTTACCATTACCATCTTACTGGACATTCAATTTTATGTGTTGAAAATGTCCATGACCTTGGTGTTCATTTTGATTCTAGTCTTAGGTTTGAAAGGCATGTCTCTGAAGTAACTTGTAAGGCAAACTATCAGCTATTATGTCTTACATGCAATTTCTGTAAGTTTAATCTCTGTTTATTCATTGCTATTTATAAATCAGCAGTTCAACCTATATTTGAATACAATTTTTCAGTATGGTATCCATTGAATAAAAAGACAGAGCAAGGGTTGAAAAAATACAGCAAAGAGCAACTAAGCTCGTACCTTATTTAAAACATTTGCTGTATGAAAATAGACTGCATAGGCAAGGATTGCCAAGTCTTCAATTCCAAAAGGATAGGTCAGACATTATTAACACATTCTATATAATCAAAGGCATTGATAATATAAGTACATCACAGTTCTTCACATTAAATGACACTAACAGGACCTGTTATCACCCACATAAATTGTACCCCTTACTTTCAAAAACGAAAATAGGCCAACATTCATTTTACAGCAGGGTATAGAAGCCATGGAATGACCTTCCACCTAAAACATTTCTAACAGATGACATGAAAAGATTCAAAACAAAACTAGCAGAAACAAATTTTCATAGTAAATCATTTATAGTATTATTTGTCAGTGTTTGTTGTAGTTGTTATTTGCATTGATTTGTATGTGTGTATTAGGCTATGTTGTCAGTATTGTCATACATTCTTTTTATTATGTTTAGTGTGATAAAATTGAAAGCTTACCATATTTGGTATTGATAAATAAATAAATAAATAGTTTGTTAATAAGATCCTTGCCCCTGCCCCCCACAAAACATACTGAATTTGCCATAAAAGTTACTATTATATTCAGAAAGAGCATAAAAAATTACATCTAGTGGTATATTTATTTTATTTTTAGGTCAATAATATAACTAGGCTACTCATTATTTACAGCTTAAGGAACAGTTTAGTCTAGCCTAGTGATGGAAGAAGGGAATTTGCCATAAAAGTTACTATTATATTCAGAAAGAGCATAAAAAATTACATCTAGTGGTATATTTATTTTATTTTTAGGTCAATAATATAACTAGGCTACTCATTATTTACAGCTTAAGGAACAGTTTAGTCTAGCCTAGTGATGGAAGAAGGATTGGATGGTACCACTATTTTATTATCACAATGTAGAGTTCAAAAGATGAATCTTGCTTCTGAAATCAGTTATATAGGCCTATATGGTTTCTCTTAAACCCTATTACCTAAAATCAACTAGGACTGCAAGAATAACCTGACAGCAGTAGCGTATGCTAGCAATGCACTCGGCTATATCCTCATCAGTAGAAGCCACAGCCAGTTTTACCCAAAACAGTATTTGATTATTGTTTTCCTGTCCCAAAGTTTATCCAATTGGCCTCTTATTCTTCTGTTTCTTCTTTATGAGTTTTTATTGCAACAAAAAAGCTTTTCTAGCCAATGGGTGGATTTTTTTTTTAAAGCAAAATGGCTCCCGGATAGCGGATGCGGGAAAATCGCAAAATATATTACATCTAATGTAATTCACCTTATTTATTTATTACTAAATTTATTATTTTTTTTAAATTATTGTTAAATTTATTACTATATCTAATTCTACAAGCCAAGAAAAGTACTCGAATACTCAAAATAAAAAATACTCAAAAAACCTGTAAAAGCAAAGGCTCACTAATTTTAGTGGAAAATATGTCTTATCTCCTTGGCTCATTTCCTTATAAATATCCCCCCAGGACTCGCCAATTAAAATTTGGTATTGAAAGGACCGAATCCTTAAGTTGTTTGTCAAATATTAACGGAAAATTTTGGATAAATATGTTTAGTTTCTCAGTTACTTGCAATTTATTGTTCTAAAATGCTTTAAATTATAAAATAATGGATGCGATTTTCAGCGGTTCAGTAGAAATATTTCAATCCAGCCGCTGAACCATTGTGACGCAGAAACATGCAACCAAAAACGGAGGAAATTTGACAGATCACGGAAAAAATGGCCATTTTGTGTGATATCGATCAGTGGGAACTCAGGGTAAACAAGTTTCAATGCCAATGAAGTATGTTTTTCATTTACAAGCTTTTCCGTATGATAAGGCTGCTTTTCAGGTTCTACAAACGGTAACTCTTTTCAATCCAGCTACCTTTTTATAGTAGCTGGAAAAACAGAAGGGTAAATTGGATTTACTTAAAGCTAGTAACGATCATCTTTAGTGAAATGGATGTTCGTCATTATCATCCGTGGCATCAATATCAGTTCGAAACGTATTTTAAACTGGAAAAGTAATAAATACAATTGAATCTCATGAAGATTGACTTGCTTGACTGACTTAGGTCCGATCTGTCCTCGAAGGTTGTTCTTGGACCTTTTCTTTAACTAGTTCATTGGTATGCCTGCTCTGGGTTCATCCGTTGTCGACCAGGCGAAAGAGTTGTGGCAGGTTACAATGTGAACAGTTTTCTCCCCGTCTTTTTGGAGGGTGACCTCTGGGGCGAGAACAGTGTACTCGTCCATTAAAGACTATATTTGGAAGACAAGTGCTAGCCATGCATTGGGCATGTCTGTGACATGTGGGCATGCATGTCACTGTGACATGTGACATGTGGACATGCATGTGAGTTTGACTTTCAGACTTGGAAGAACTTTGGAGTTGGAGACTTTTCGTGGTAGGTAATATCATACCTGGGTCGTAGGGATTCGGTTTCAAAGGCAGCTAGGTGACACTAATCGTCAGTTTTAACTTTCCAGAATTGACAGGCATGGGTGGCAATCGGAATAATAAGGGAATAGGTAAGTCTCGTTTTGAGAATTGTCAATAAAGTTTTGTTCCTCCAGATGGGCATCAGAGTTTTAAAACTAGAGTCGGCAAGTGTCAGGCTTGACGTCTTTGATCTGGTTGTTATGAGAAGTAAGTAGGCTTCCTAGATAGGTGACGTCTTTCACCCACTCAATGGCATCTCCATCAAGCTAAAGGGAGGTTGATACACAAGTTAGTGCTGTTAGCCTGAGATTGAATATTTTGAAAAGACCCCAGTATTAGGTCTATGTTATTGACATATGCTAATTTATCTATCACTATTTCTACGATAAAGGTGCCGGACGGGTTGTATTTGAGTGAAAGAGCTGCATGGTATGTAGGAAAAGATTGAACACCTCTGATGATGGTAGGCAACCTTGTAGCACTCCAGTAGAGGTTTTGAAGCTTTCGGCAAGTCTTTCTCCAGTCATGACGCGGCTTTTGAACTTCTTATACACTTCTTGGATGAGATACATCAGATTGGATAGGATGCCAAAGTGGAGAAGGATGTGCCATAGACCTTCTCACCAAATGAGATCGAAAGCTTGTTTACAGTTTATGAAAAGGGAGTAGATGCTGCGACCAAGTTTCCTGTCTTTTTTATGATTTGTCGAACAGTGAATATCTGATCAATTGTTAATCTATTAGTTCAGAAGCCGGTATGATATTCTAGAATGAACATTGAAGAAATGAATTGTATATGCCCAACATGGCTCTTCATTTTAGGGCACTTGAATTGTTGAGAGCGATAGTGCAGCTTGGTGAACCTAGAAAATAATAGCTACTTGTTTTCCCTGTGAAACAGTTATGATTTTTTCCTGAAAAGAATATATTAGGATGAAAAAAGAATATTGTACTAGTCTGTAAAAAGAATATATTATTAAACTGAAAACAAAATTCATAGCCCGTGTTTTCGAAGGTTCCCTGTTAATAAGCTGGAAATATAGTTCATAACCCTATTTTTGAGGACCCCTTCCCCTCTAAGAATTATTGAATCGTTTCAGTTATTAAATTAAAACAAGACTATAGCTCAATATCCGGGGGAAAACCCCCTCCCAGAACTATCGAATTATTCTGGTTATTAAACTGAAAGCAAGACCTATAGCCTTATGTTTGAGGGGCACACCCCCTCACAGGATCATCAAATTGTCCTGTTTATTGAACTAAAAGCAACACCTATAGCCCTATTTTTGAGGGGCAAACTCCCTTAAGCATCATTGAATAAGGTCCAATACAGTTCCCGATTATTTCCCCTTTGAAAATTCGTCACGTGTCTTGAATAATAACACTTTCGAGTGGGGGGGCTGTTGCTTGGCTCTTGTCCAGTGAAACCAGTCAGTAGCTGATTAATCCATTCCATATCGTTCTTGGTTAGCTTTACTACCATTCCAAGGATGACCTGTGAAACAAAAAAAGAAATATTTTCCCTTGAAACACTTATGATTTTGTGCTTAAAAAGAATCTTATATAAGCTGAGGGCACTTATCCTTCAGTTGAAAAAAATCCTATCTTATTAAAAACGATATATTATTCTCATTAAGGTGTAAAATCTGTTTCTTTGACGGCAGCATTCAACCAAGGGCTGTGTTTAAGAGTCTGTGGCTTCAGGCAGGTCCTGGAGCCCCCGAAAAATACCCCCTTGTCACCTTCTTATTCAGACAAATTTATTACTTTTTTACCCTCTTGTCCTGTGTAAAAATTAAAACTTTAGTGCTAAAACATGTAAAAAGGACAAGAACCTGTCAATGCTCCTATGATCTGCAGATATTTACAACTTTTTCCGCCTCTTGCCTTGTGTAAAAATTAAAACATTAGTGTGAAAACACATAATAAGCAGTCAATCTTTTCAAAAAATATTACTATCTTTGGCATTTTGTTACTGTTGCTTGTCTCACTTCCAAAAAAAAATGGCTTGCGATTGATAAATGACTGTTCTCTCTCTTCTAGGAGGAGTAATCTAGTGAAGTCATAAAGCCTGTTTGCTCAGGATTTTTCGATTTGTTTGTTAATGTTATGTGAAAAAATTTCCTTCTTAAAAGAATTTTTAGGTAAGTTTCAAAAGCAAATCCACAAAATATTTTTTTTTTAAATAGTATGGCAATAAATTGAGGAAATATTTTTGGCCCACGAGGTAGAAGTCTCATACAATAGTCCAAAGATGGAAATTCATTTCTCATTATTTTTTCGAGTATTCTCTCCGAGAATATTTTCTTTTGAACTGGTAACGCTTGAAAATGATCATTTAAAATCAATATTTTTTTTCAAAGTCCCAAGAATCCGCATGATTTTTTGTTTCTCAATTCCTATATTTTTTTAATCTGGGCACTCTCACTGGTGACTATAGACTAACAAAGCCAAATAATAAAGATTGTTTCTGCTTTCTCGTTACCTGTATAATATCCAACAAGAAAAATATTTTCGAAATTAGAATATTTACAAACTCAATTCTTTTTTACACACTGATTCACATCAATGTCTTCAATATACTTCACTAGTGCAATTAATCCATCTTATAGTCTCTGAATATGCATTATATTAACTTTTGATGCAAAAAATAACTGTTCTTCCAACATAAATTTGCTCAATGATATCACATATCCTTTAAACATCTCATCCCATTCAAGGAATAGCCGACAAGCCCTTGTAAAATTTATTGTGACATTAACTACTATTAATTTTTCATTTCACCACCGCTAGTGCCCTCAACTTCCAACAAAGAAAAAGTATCCGTTACTAAGAGAACATATCAAGACTGAAAATCACTATCTACAATGTTGACGCATTGAACTCTTTTCCAATGCTGAGGTAAGCGTACCAAATCTTGCGTGAGCTCTAACAAAACAAGTCACTCAAAAATAAGTCATCCTCCATAAATTTACATAGGTAAACAATCTCCTATTACGTTAAAACCAGGTGTACATAATCAATAATACCAGCTTGATACTAGGGACACGGAACTCGTTGCTAGGGCACGCAGTGCTGTATCCAAAAGGCTTACACTAATACTACTTAATAAGTAGGATGATTCAATAACTGCAGTAAACAATTAGTCTTCCAAAATACAAGAATTAAAAAAATGAAGCCTTAGAAATGTATTGAAAAATTGCCAAATTTAAACGGTCACACGAAGAGAAATAGCAGAACAACTCTTGGTTCATTCGTAAAATTCCACTTATTCAAGTGAAAGACAGAAGCCTGAACCTGATCATACGTGGCTTGCTTACTGATATTAGTCCGAATCAATCCCTTGAAGCTAACGTGAAATATCTTCTTAAGAATACCCTAAAAATGGCACATTCACACAAGCGTTTCACCTTACTGACTTTACAGAAATTATTCCTAGAAAATAACTGAAATAATCAGACATGTAGCTGTCTAGGGCTTTTTCCTTTTAATAATAGATGAAAATAATGTTTTGCCTAGCCCATAATCGCTTATTAAGCCAAAAAATTAAACAAATATACACCAATATATATATATAGAAATTAATTTGTGTGTGGTTTGTTGGAAATTTTCCAAAGATCTTCTGCTATTGACTAAACTTTGCGGACTTTCTCGAAAAATCTAAATAAAGTTAAACTTTATTCTAACAACAATAAAGTTAACAAAGATATGTAAGGAAAACGGTTTATCAACTTCGTGGACAGGTTTATTAACTTTATTCATGCCGTGGGAGCCCCGCAATCCTTTTTACTACTCAAACTACGAGCCAGTGAATTGTTTTGTTTAATTTTTTAAATTTTATGGATGAGCATTTCATTTAAAATAGTAGGAATTTGTATTTTTAGGTATGTCAGAGATTTATCATCTTTTAAAAAGTTTGTGGAAGCAGTTCTGGTAGTGCTTTCCAAAATTTTGGAAAATTATTTGGAAAATCTTAAGGGAAAGCCCTCGACATCTTAGATTAAAATTTCTTTTCAAAACTTACGGGAGCTGACCCCTGGCCCTACTGTACCTAGCCCTTCTCCCCTCCAAAGAAATATTTACAATATTTTATTCCGAAAACTTAAACAAAAGAATATTTTATTCCAAATATACTATGCAGAGTTATTGTAGCAAACAAATTTTGCCTAAAACCACGCTCTACTTTATCCCCAACCATCCTAATATGCACATCTGTGCCTGAAATCACATAACTCCCATTTTTTCTTCCAATCTGTCTCTCCTGTTTCAACCGATATAGATGCAAATCCAATGAACTGCGACAACGCAAGAAGAGGAAAAACATTGACAGGCAGCAGAACGTGTAGCAGCCATATATTTGCGCATAAGGGGGTTTGGGGTAAAGTGTAGGAGAGTTGTATGATATTACCTTGGGTATGTAGGCTAAGTGGATGGTCATTTGAGCCTGGTACTGTCTCTACCCTCTATAAATGGATTTTAGTTGGAACTCGGATCGGTGTCCCTTCTGTTTTAGTATCGGTTTTAGATTGAATTTGTCAAAGCTTGGAGGTTTATCCCTCCTGTCTGTTTGAGGAGCAAAGAATTCGTAACTGAAGTTTTGTTCATTTCTATCATAAGGGTGCCCTACGTATACGACCTTACGTTTGACGGGTGAAAATAATACTTTTTTTATTTATTTGTCTTGTTTGTTTTTACAAGAATATTCCTTTAATTTTAAATTGATTCATATTTCAGTGTCTAGTAATGTCTTCAGTGTCATGATGGCAACTAATAAACTTTTTTTACTGTCCACTGGTAGATGCACGGTTATTTATTGTCAAAAATATTAGTGACTAAATGTAAATCCTTGGGTGTATTTTGATTGAGATCCCATAGAATATAACCAAGGGTTTATTTGTAGCCTGATTGTATGCCGAGAGTATAAAATTTCCGGTCACCGGGAAAAATTTGTTAGTTTAAAGTTATGAGGAAATTGGAATCACGAGAAACTTTGTAGATGATGTAGTAAGTGCAATTCAAAGCAAGAGTTATCATACATTTTATCTGATGAAAGAGATTGTGGAGAAAAATAGTTACGGAGATTTTTGTCATAGTGAGACCAAACCGTGACTAATTGTAATATCTGTTGAGATAATTCTTCAATGTATTCAGCTAAATGATCAATAACCAACCGAGAGTTTGGTTCAGTAGGTCTAAAGATATCAAGTCTCTGTATGAATTTGGTGTTTGGTGCAGCAGTCTTTATTTTATCATAGGACTCTTGACATATTGTATAGCAACAGTAGATGTTTTTGGGTTCTTTAAATACATTTTGTCACAGTTTTGAAATATTTTCCTTAAATAGTGTCGTTTTTCCAGATATTGATGGCCCACAAAGAAATGAAATGAAAGCAGTTTTGATTGATACATATTACCCTTCTTGCTGTTAAAATAGAGCTAACCGAACCTAGCGTCAATCTGTTGAATAAATACTAAATCCCTTTGTTCAAAAAGACAAAAAATAAAATATGTTTTCCTTTGATGACAAAAATGCACTACAAATTTTTAAAAAACAACATGAAATAAGCACTTGAGAAATAAACAACAGGAAATAAGCACTTAAAACCACTTAAACATTTCAAAAGAACTAAGGAAATGCCCTGCGCGGAAGGAAGGGCTGGCCTGTCATATACGACCGGAAGGCGTGGTGGCCGCTGCGGTGGTCGAGGGCTGGGGGGCCCGGGCGGGCATTGGGAAAGAAAAAATAATAATATAATATTAAACAAATTTTAAAACAACACAGATTCGACCTTGCGCAAGCAAGGAACAAACATACAAAAACACTAAAAAACACACTGCTGCAATGGAGACTGTTGGAAAAAACAGATACTCCTCCCACTATCTATTGAATTTTCTCCCGAAGGAGATGGTGTCTGTGCTGTACACATATATCCTGGTCTGAAGAGAGATAACGACCGTGTAGTAGTACCTTCACACCACCTACGCACACATAGACCTTGTCCGATATTGCTGACATGGCATTTTTCTCATCTCTAACTGTATAGTTTTTAAATTTTAATTTAGAAAAACACCACGACATTCGCTCTTGGAACTAAAATATTTTCTACATAGTTTCTGTAAGCACGAAGTTTTCCTTCATAGTGTTTAGACTTTTTGATATCCTTATTGTGCGTTTGCACAACACACCTCCGGACCTGCAAGCACACCGTGGGCAATAAAGTCGCACCCCGTCTCTGATTTTAGATATAATAACTTAATTACGGGCCTGGTGCTTTACTAGCTACGGATAAATGGAATCGTCCCAGTTGGTGTAGTCCAATCGAGAGCGAATGTATATATCATTTTCCAAATCGTCCAACAGATTGTCTTTTTTAATTTTTAACAGGAGAGAGTCAGTGTCTCCATAATACACCTGATCTTGTCCCTCCCCCGGCCATTGGAGCTTACACCCAATGTAATAAAATTTCGACGTGAGTTTCTTTGAAATTTTTTAAAATGGCACTGCCAGTGGCAATGTTTCTATTTAAAATTACACTCCTATTTTTCCATGCAAAAGGACCATATTGAAAACTATGATGGTGAACGATGTAAAGTCCAGATCAGCCATGTTTTGAGCAAATTATTTTTGTTTGGTTACAATGTCGCAACAACTCCTATGGCAAACATTCTCGCAAATCTTACCAAAGGCTGAAATTAAGATGATTTTAAAGATTCTTTTTCAACGTTCATCCTTGCCTCAGAGCTTTCACTGACAAAGATGTCAA
This sequence comes from Artemia franciscana, assembly GCF_032884065.1. Taxonomy (NCBI): domain Eukaryota; kingdom Metazoa; phylum Arthropoda; class Branchiopoda; order Anostraca; family Artemiidae; genus Artemia; species Artemia franciscana. The sequence continues at coordinate 28,118,432 of NC_088863.1, read as the reverse complement.
CAAAAGTCTTCATGTATGGATTTTTTTCGAATTAAATGCGCTATGGATCTCTGTAACCCTGAAACCGTTGGTTGGCATCCACCGAAAAACAAGGTGGTCTACAACAATATTCTGTTTCGAATGAAGGTCGAAAATAAGCTCTTGTCTTGAAAGTATCCAGTGCAGACCCCCATCTTCTACCAAAGAAATATTATGTTAATTCAATGGGTCCCTAGACCCGGGTCTGCTTATGCACGGAGAGCAAAATCCTTTACCAAGTTAGGAAGTTCCACTGGTATTTCACCATCAATTTCAAAAAACAATCCTTTTGGTCCATTCTCACCAATAATGGCAACGCCAGGGAAACTCGGATCACAAGGATTGTCCAGCAATTTGAAAGTCCAACATGGCAAAGAGTAGTGAGACACTGCCAATGGATAAAGGGAGTTCATATCAAGAAAAACTCCATCCGAATTTTCACCGTTGCGTTGTCCAGTCGGGTTAGTTTCCAGGATACAACCCCCGTGGATACGAACCCTTTACCGTCCCTGCATGGATCTCTCTACAAATACATGCTGCTCCACGTCGGTAATCGCACCTATTTTTTCCTTGCTGATCTTAAGAATTAAATCTATCTCTAGATGAGGATTTGATATATAACCCCCAAAATCAAACCTAAATTCCTAATAGATTTTGCGAAGCTGTACTATTCATACGGGTATATGCCCTTACACGGCAATAAAATCATACATTTGATCACATGGAAAGTAACGTTTAAAGAGGGGGGAACTAAAATTGTCTTGTTTTTGTACTTGAATTAATTGAGATAGTGATTTGGGAAAAATAATAAGAGTCTAAAAAAAAGTGTTATTCAAGCACTATGACTATTATCAACTGTTTTGCAATTGAGATCTAATTTTAGCGGCTTCTCAGATGATTTGGGCATGATTTTATAAGAAAGAGAACCATCTACCCATGCGCTATCTGCAACTTCACCTTACTGCGAGTGTGCAATCACTGTTGATACGAATTTCACGTCGTAGTCTGAGCTGAGGATATAAATTGGTAGATATTATTGCTGCTTTATCAGGTACTCCCACCTGATATAACTGGATTGCTGAAAAGATCGAGGTTGGGAACTGGCATTTCCCCACTACCTAAATAATTTCTCCTTAAAAGACCAACTACATTCTCTTATTTTTAATTGCCATCTCATCCTATGGTGATAGACTCATTGGGTAATTCACATTTCGTAGCAATGAAATTGACTTATTGGCAGCGCGCAGACTATCTTCCCAAAACAATGTCTCGAAAATCTCTACCAAAAGCATGGTATTACTAGCATCTCTTTTTGCATGGGCATAAGATGTTGCAATCGGTTCATGTTCTTTAAGACGAATCGAGTTCAATGAATCATACACGTCTGTGAGTTATCTTCCATGTCTAAGGTCACCTTGTCACTCTGCAAGAGCAAGTTTTGAAAGTTTTTGAACCACAAGATGGCGTTGATACGCAAAACTGTCTCCAGAGACTGGCACCCATGACCTTTACAGTTCTTCAGGTGGTGCTTTGATTTTAATTCTGCATGGAATCTAGAAAAAAACATTGGACAGTAGAAGGACACCTTTCTTTAAAAGTTCGTTGGCCCTCTCAAAATTTTCTATCTCCTATATTAAATTGCCCCTTTGAACAGTTAAAATATACTTTATGAAAATTTGCCACCTCCCCATCCCCCTTTTACTACCAAATTGTCCAAATAAGCCTTATTAACATTGTCTCTCAGGGGTTTATGGCCTGCAACAAGGACTGCATACTTGAAGCGCTCTATGGCCTTATCAAACAAAAGCGTTCTATGCCACCACACGTCCTCAAATCTCAAAGTTGTTTAAAATGACCTTTCTCCCTCCTACCTCTCTAAATCAATTCCTTTTTAAATTTATTACATTTAAATTTAAATTCTCAATAAATAAAACTACAGTCCCGCGTCCCCTTTCAATATAGGTATCCATCTTATTGAAAATAGTCCCTATCTAGTCTTAAAAACACCCTCAGAACTATGCAAGTCGTTCTGTTCCAAAAATATCCTTGCCCTAATAAGAGTTACCACTGAAAGATATAGAAGATCATTCATCCCTTCCTCTCCTCACTTCACTTTTATCTTATAGTTTTAGTGTTTGATTTGCAATTGCGAACTTTGTAACTCTTGCTAGCTAGATTTTTGTTTAGATTTGTTTTCCCTGTTTTAACTTTAAGAGTTTTTATCGTTTTACTTTTTATTGATTACAATTTTATGATTTTGTACTGACACTAAAGTGCGAATTCAGCATTTTTGGGTTTGTGTAAGCCGCTCTGTTGCAATAAATCTTGTCTCATCACGCAGCCATATCTGCAATATCTTAAGAACATGTAAGGATATTAACTTAAGGCATTCAGGGCCACTATTACTACTGTTGCTATTGTGACTGTATATGAGACTGGGTATGATGCAACTGTGACCACTTCGAAAAGTTACAACTTGCAACTGTGATTTCTTGTAACAGCTACTATAATCATTTGTGACTAATATCAGGGAATGGTAAGGGGGGGGGGTGTTGAACTTTGAAACTTTAATGTTAAAAAGTATCATTTTAATATTTTGATCGTTTGATGGAACTTTGATGTTGAAAAAAATTGATGTTGAAATGGGGATTGTTAAAAAAATTGAAACATAAATAATCAATAACGAACAGAAATTAATTTAAAAAAAACTTTTTAAAAAGAAGTTTTTGAAGGAAAGATAAGGAGCCATATTAAACTCAAGATCAGCAGAAATAAATTCTCATAATAACTCAAACCAAAAACGACCAGAAATTACTATCAAAAAATAAATTAAACCAAGTTGAACAGGAATTAGATAAAAAATCATAGCCAGCGAATATACTACAGGTACTAAAGTAAATGAATAGATTAATCTCAAAACGATAAAGCTTAGATTGAATATTCAAATGAGAAAAAAAAAACAAACAAAAACCACTACAAACAAGAGTATGGCTATTACTTCCTTCCCCATCCCCTAACTGTGAAATTCTAAAGCCTAATACGTCATTTTTATATTACTGAGAAAGAACTATATTGTATATATTTGCTTTTGTGCTTAAAATCTTGAATTGCTGATCGTTCAGCAATTAATATCATTGTATCTCAAATATTCAGTTTAATTTTACTAGTTCTTTCCAAGGACTGTGCAAGACGTACAATTCCACCAAAGTGCAAATGATTCAGCAGGCGTTGGATTTTGCAGCGGGGAGGGGGAAGGGGTAGTAGCCATACTTTTGTTTGTAGTGATTCTTATTTGTTTTAAGTTTTATTTGAATATTCAATTTAGATTTTACTCAATTTACATACTATTCAATTTAATTTTATAAAAGCAGCTGATCTTGTTTATAGACAAAAAATTCAGACGTTGATTCTTTCTTTCATACTGAATCTCTTCTAAAACTTTAAATGTGTAATTTTCAACTAGGACAAGTAATCGAATTTAAAATTAAATAAAGCTCAGGAACAGCCGACAAAATAAAACTCGACGTTAAGGCAGACAAAAAAACTGGAGGAGAGTCCTCAGAAGAATCCAACATTGGATCTTTCATTGCACTTTCATTGCACTTTCAGAACTAAAACCAGAGAATAAGACACTAATGACTGAAAATTAAGGTAAAATTTTATTTTATCAAAATTTCAATGGGTAGGCTATAGATATGTCAAGTAAACAAATTTCTAAGATTTTGAAATCAGAAGAGGGTTAATCTAGAAGCTTGACAATAACTCCTCAGAGTTTTTTTGCTGGCCCTGGATTCACTACTGAAAGTTCAATTTTCCTAACGTAACCCCTTTCTAAAATTGCAAATTTTAGCTAAACTAGGATTTTATTCATACTTTAGCTTGGGGTCTACCATGAAAATCAAACCAAAGGGTTGTATTCAGAATGGGCTAGAATTCTAATAATAAAAAATTCAGCATGTATGCTATTAAACTAGGCTAAGTAATGACTTAATTTTTACCTTCTATGCTCATTAAAACTTGAAATGTCTTCCCAGGCCTTCAAGACTAAATGTTTTTGATTATAGTGACCCTCATGTGTTTTGTCATAAGTTATGGGACGACACTTAACAAATATGATTAATTCTTCAGTAACGTCCTGTTTTCTATTTAAGAATTAACGACGCTTCTTGACTACTATGGTCCCTGCGTCGGCCCTGCAGTGCATTCCTGCAGCGTGATTCGATCTCTGGGTCCCGTATTACCAAGCTAAGGTCAAATCCACTGCGCCACCACAGGACTTCAGTAACGTCCATTTGATTCAACAATTGGTTTTAAATTCAAAATGCCACATGCATTTTTTGGCGGATATAACGAACTATTTCCAGGCAACCACTGGACCGTCGTGACGCATCTACTTGCAGCAAAAAAAGGAGGAAAATTGACGGCTGGTGCAAAAATGGCAATTTACGCGTGAAATCGTATCAGTGGGAAGCCAGGGATAGAGTACGAGGATCCACGCAAAGCACTGACCACTGACAAGCACAGACTGGTAGCTTCGTTTTCAGACCACCCATATCCAGCACGGAGTTCGATACGGGTTGTGCGGATTAAAGTTTTTAGATCCTTGTCAAGCACGGGTAAATGTCTTCTCAGTACCCATGTCCAATCATGCTATTCTGGCGAGTTACAGTTTTGAGAAACCCCTGTCCAACACGCTTGGAATCAGTAAGATGAAAACGCTTTATAGTTATGCTGGGTTGAACATGATAACCGTGAAAACAATTTTTGTCGAACCCGGTGCCTGAATCACAAATCACGGATTTGCCCTGACCTTATAATTAATCAGTTGAAAAAATTTGAAAATCTAAGACGTGACAGTAGGAGCAAATATGACTGAATTTCTAAAAGAAAAAACAGTTTTTCAACGACTTCCTGAAAATGTCATACCAGTACATTATGAGATAATGCTAGAACCCAACCTGGAAGATTTTAATTTTGCTGGAGAAACAAACATTACTATCAAGGTGAAATAATTCAGTCTAGTTTTCAGGGCTCATTTCTTTTGAAAATAAGATAAACAATCAGTTTTAAGGCAAACTCTCTCAAATCAAAGATGAGGATCACTTTGTAAATGTATAGGAGTTGGCTTTTTCTGGAGGATAAATAGGCTACAAAACATAGGCCTACACTAAAACTTGGCTACCATTACATTCTTTATTTTGTCATGGTCACATGGTCATGGTCAATTTTCTGAAGCTGTACTTTGTGCTCCTTTTTTATAGTTTCAGACATACCTACAATTATAAATTTGCTTGGTATAGCCTATATGAGATTTTGTAATGGACATGGGGCAAGGTGACACATCCCCTGATGGTCCCATATGTTGTCCAAGGAATATCTAATGACTAAAATAAAGTGCCAAAATAGTGAATATCTTATTTTTCAGTATCAAGTATGGTTCTATTAGTCTACAGTACAGTTCCACAAGTATATATATATATATATATATATATATATATATATATATATATATATATATATATATATATATATATATACTAGCTGTTGGGGTGTTGCTTTGCACCACAGCAACACCTAGTTGGTGGGGGCACATTGCACCCCCCAAGCCTCCCCGTGCACATAAGTCATTACACACCATTGTAGTTGTGTCCCTGTGTCCCACCTGTGAATATAGATATATATATATATATGGTTTTAACTACGTAAAACTTGCGAATATACAACATTCTTTGCTGTCCCATTGTCTTTGCATATAAATAGATTGTCAGGTTATCCCCCTGTTTCCCCCGGTGTCCCCGTTGTAGTTGTGTCCCTGTGTCCCCGGTCGTCATTTATATTCCCTGTGTCCCGGGTCCCGGTCATCATTTGTATCCCGGTGTCCCGGTCTGTATATACATTCGTTTTTTAGTTTTGTTTTTCTCCTTTATTTTTTTCCTTTTTTTTTCTTTTTTAGCTTATTTAGATTTTTAGATTTTTTAGTTTTTTTTATTAGTTTTTAGTTTTTATTTCTTTTTAGTTTTTTTGTCCCGGTCGTCATTTATATCCCCCTGTTTCCCCCGGTGTCCCCGTTGTAGTTGTGTCCCTGTGTCCCGGTCGTTATTTATATTCCCTGTGTCCCGGTCGTCATTTGTATCCCGGTGTACCGGTCTGTATATACATTCGTTTTTTAGTTTTGTTTTTCTCCTTTATTTTTTTCCTTTTTTTTTCTTTTTTAGTTTATTTAGATTTTTAGATTTTTTAGTTTTTTTATTAGTTTTTAGTTTTTTTTTCTTTTTAGTTTTTTTGTAGTTTTTACCTTCTTTTTAGTTTTGTTAATTTTTTTTTTTACTTGTGTCCTGGTCGTCATTTATACTCCCTGTGTCCCGGTGCTTTGTTGATTGCTAATCGAACATTCCTTTTGTCCTGGTCGCTTTCTCTTTGAGTGTCGTCATTTATTTTTTTCTTTTTTAGTTCTTTTAGTTTTTACCTTTTTTAGTTTTTTTTTAGTTTTTAGTTTTTTTAGTTTTTTACCTTTTTTTAGTTTTTTTAGTTTTTTAGCTTTTTTATTTTTTTTATTAGTTTTTAGTTTTTTTGTAGTTTTTGCCTTTTTTTTTAGTTTTTTGTCCTGGTCGCTTTCTCTTTGAGTGTCGTCATTTATTAGTTTTTTCCTTTTTTTTTTAGTTTTTTATTGGTTTTTACCTTTATTTTAGCTTATTTTTCAGTTTTTTTCCTTTTTTTTAGTTTTTTTTTATTTTTTATTTTTTTTAGTTTTTTACCTTTTTTTAGTTTTTTTAGTTTTTTTAGTTTTTTAGCTTTTTTACTTTTTTTATTAGTTTTTAGTTTTTTTTTGTAGTTTTTGCCTTTTTTTAGTTTTTTCAGTTTTTTTTTTAGTTTTTTATTGGTTTTTACCTTTATAGTTTTTTTAGTTTTTTAGCTTTTTTATTTTTTTTATTAGTTTTTAGTTTTTTTTGTAGTTTTTGCCTTTTTTTAGTTTTTTCAGTTTTGACGTCACCTAATCCAGTTTTTTCAGGTGACGTCACCTGACACATCCATCCACACATCCATCCACACATCCACAGACAGACAACTTATTTTTATATATATAGATAGATATATATATATATATATATATATCTATATATATAAAAATAAGTTGTCTGTCTGTGGATGTGTGGATGGATGTGTGGATGGATGTGTCAGGTGACGTCACCTGAAAAAACTGGATTAGGTGACGTCAAAACTGAAAAAACTAAACAAAGGCAAAAACTACAAAAAAAACTAAAAACTAATAAAAAAAATAAAAAAGCTAAAAAACTAAAAAAACTATAAAGGTAAAAACCAATAAAAAACTAAAAAAAAAACTGAAAAAACTAAAAAAAGGCAAAAACTACAAAAAAAAACTAAAAACTAATAAAAAAAGTAAAAAAGCTAAAAAACTAAAAAAACTAAAAAAACTAAAAAAAGGTAAAAAACTAAAAAAATAAAAAATAAAAAAAAACTAAAAAAAAGGAAAAAACTGAAAAATAAGCTAAAATAAAGGTAAAAACCAATAAAAAACTAAAAAAAAAAAGGAAAAAACTAATAAATGACGACACTCAAAGAGAAAGCGACCAGGACAAAAAACTAAAAAAAAAGGCAAAAACTACAAAAAAACTAAAAACTAATAAAAAAAATAAAAAAGCTAAAAAACTAAAAAAACTAAAAAAAGGTAAAAAACTAAAAAAACTAAAAACTAAAAAAAAACTAAAAAAGGTAAAAACTAAAAGAACTAAAAAAGAAAAAAATAAATGACGACACTCAAAGAGAAAGCGACCAGGACAAAAGGAATGTTCGATTAGCAATCAACAAAGCACCGGGACACAGGGAGTATAAATGACGACCAGGACACAAGTAAAAAAAAAAATTAACAAAACTAAAAAGAAGGTAAAAACTACAAAAAAACTAAAAAGAAAAAAAACTAAAAACTAATAAAAAAACTAAAAAATCTAAAAATCTAAATAAACTAAAAAAGAAAAAAAAAGGAAAAAAATAAAGGAGAAAAACAAAACTAAAAAACGAATGTATATACAGACCGGTACACCGGGATACAAATGACGACCGGGACACAGGGAATATAAATAACGACCGGGACACAGGACACAACTACAACGGGGACACCGGGGGAAACAGGGGGATATAAATGACGACCGGGACAAAAAAACTAAAAAGAAATAAAAACTAAAAACTAATAAAAAAACTAAAAAATCTAAAAATCTAAATAAGCTAAAAAAGAAAAAAAAAGGAAAAAAATAAAGGAGAAAAACAAAACTAAAAAACGAATGTATATACAGACCGGGACACCGGGATACAAATGATGACCGGAACCCGGGACACAGGGAATATAAATGACGACCGGGACACAGGGACACAACTACAACGGGGACACCGGGGGAAACAGGGGGATAACCTGACAATCTATTTATATGCAAAGACAATGGGACAGCAAAGAATGTTGTATATTCGCAAGTTTTACGTAGTTAAAACCATATATATATATATATATATCTATATTCACAGGTGGGACATAGGGACACAACTACAATGGCGCGTAACTATTATGGCGCGTAACGACTTACGCGCGCGGGGGGGCTTGGGGGGGGCGCGAAGCGCCCCCACCAACTAGGTGTTGGGGTGGCGCGAAGCGCCACCCCAACAGCTAGTATATATATATATACTAGCTGTTGGGGTGTTGCTTTGCACCACAGCAACACCTAGTTGGTGGGGGCACATAACATATATATATGTTTTTAACTATGTAAAACTTGCGAATATACAACATTCTTCAATGTCCCATTGTCTGTGCATATAAATAGATTGTCAGGTTTACTGACTCTTGAACATGCAACATAAAATTGTCCATGGGTAAAACAATCCATATTCAGATCTATACCTGATTATTCTAATGATTGCCCTTGAGCTTTGTTGATGGTGATTACTAATTGAACATTCTCTGTGTCTTTGTTGTCATTTATATATCCCCCTGTGCCCCTGGCATCCCCCTTGTAGCTGTGTCCTGGTTGTCATTTATATTCCCAGTATCCTGGTCATCATTTGTGTCCCAGTATCCCAGTCTGTAATTTCTCTTTGAGCATCCAGGTCATCATTTATATTCCCTGTGTCCCAGTCTCTAATTTATATTTGAGTGTCCTGGTTGTCATTTATATCTCCCTGTTGTTATTTGTGTACTAGTGTCCCAGTCTGTAATTTCTCTTTGAGTGTCCCAGTCATCATTTATATTCCCTGTGTCCCGGTTTTTAGTTTTCTTTTTCTCCTTTATTTTTCAGTTTTTTTCCTTTTTTTTAGTTTTTTTCTTTTTTAGTTTTTAGTTTTGTTTAGTTTTTTTATTAGTTTTTATTTTTTTTTCTTTTTAGTTTTTTTGTAGGTTTTATCTTTTTTAGTTTTTTTTATTTGTTTTTTAGTTTTTAGTTTTTTACCCTTTTTTATTTTTTTTTAGTTTTTTAGCGTTTTTAGTTTTTTTAGTATTTTCTTTTTAGTTTTTTTTTTGTATTTTTTAGCTTTTTTCTTCTTTTGTATTAATGCTAAAGCCAAGGTTTGAACTTGGAACCTCTTGGACCTGGAACCTGGAACATAATGCTTTACCAACTCAGCTACTTTGGCTTGAATACATTCATTTTTGAATTGGTATATAATGAAATAATTCAGATGTCATATAGCCTAATGACATCACTCAACAGACAGACAGACAACTTATTTATATATATATATATATATATACTAGCTGTTGGGGTGGCGCTTCGCGCCACCCCAACACCTAGTTGGTGGGGGCGCTTCGCGCCCCCCCCAAGCCCCCCCGCGCGCGTAAGTCGTTACGCGCCATAATAGTTACGCGCCATTGTAGTTGTGTCCCTATGTCCCACCTGTGAATATAGATATATATATATATATATGGTTTTAACTACGTAAAACTTGCGAATATACAACATTCTTTGCTGTCCCATTGTCTTTGCATATAAATAGATTGTCAGGTTATCCCCCTGTTTCCCCCGGTGTCCCCGTTGTAGTTGTGTCCCTGTGTCCCGGTCGTCATTTATATTCCCTGTGTCCCGGGTCCCGGTCATCATTTGTATCCCGGTGTCCCGGTCTGTATATACATTCGTTTTTTAGTTTTGTTTTTCTCCTTTATTTTTTTCCTTTTTTTTTCTTTTTTAGCTTATTTAGATTTTTAGATTTTTTAGTTTTTTTTATTAGTTTTTAGTTTTTATTTCTTTTTAGTTTTTTTGTCCCGGTCGTCATTTATATCCCCCTGTTTCCCCCGGTGTCCCCGTTGTAGTTGTGTCCCTGTGTCCCGGTCGTTATTTATATTCCCTGTGTCCCGGTCGTCATTTGTATCCCGGTGTACCGGTCTGTATATACATTCGTTTTTTAGTTTTGTTTTTCTCCTTTATTTTTTTCCTTTTTTTTTTCTTTTTAGTTTATTTAGATTTTTAGATTTTTTAGTTTTTTTATTAGTTTTTAGTTTTTTTTTCTTTTTAGTTTTTTTGTAGTTTTTACCTTCTTTTTAGTTTTGTTAATTTTTTTTTTTACTTGTGTCCTGGTCGTCATTTATACTCCCTGTGTCCCGGTGCTTTGTTGATTGCTAATCGAACATTCCTTTTGTCCTGGTCGCTTTCTCTTTGAGTGTCGTCATTTATTTTTTTCTTTTTTAGTTCTTTTAGTTTTTACCTTTTTTAGTTTTTTTTTAGTTTTTAGTTTTTTTAGTTTTTTACCTTTTTTTAGTTTTTTTAGTTTTTTAGCTTTTTTATTTTTTTTATTAGTTTTTAGTTTTTTTGTAGTTTTTGCCTTTTTTTTTAGTTTTTTGTCCTGGTCGCTTTCTCTTTGAGTGTCGTCATTTATTAGTTTTTTTCCTTTTTTTTTTTAGTTTTTTATTGGTTTTTACCTTTATTTTAGCTTATTTTTCAGTTTTTTTCCTTTTTTTTAGTTTTTTTTTATTTTTTATTTTTTTTAGTTTTTACCTTTTTTTAGTTTTTTTAGTTTTTTTAGTTTTTTAGCTTTTTTACTTTTTTTATTAGTTTTTAGTTTTTTTTTGTAGTTTTTGCCTTTTTTTAGTTTTTTCAGTTTTTTTTTTAGTTTTTTATTGGTTTTTACCTTTATAGTTTTTTTAGTTTTTTAGCTTTTTTATTTTTTTTATTAGTTTTTAGTTTTTTTTGTAGTTTTTTGCCTTTTTTTAGTTTTTTCAGTTTTGACGTCACCTAATCCAGTTTTTTCAGGTGACGTCACCTGACACATCCATCCACACATCCATCCACACATCCACAGACAGACAACTTATTTTTATATATATAGATATATATATATATATATATATATATATATATATATATATATATATATATATATATATATATATATATATATATATATATATATATATCTATATATATAAAAATAAGTTGTTTGTGGGTTATGTCTGTCTGTCTGTCTGTCTGTCCGCATATGATGTCTGAATTATTTCATCATATATCAATTCAAAAACAGAGATTCCAGGTTCGAACCTTGAATACAAAAGAAGAAAAAAACTAAAAAAGGTAAAAACTACAAAAAAACTAAAAAGGAAAAAACTAAAAAAACTAAAAAAGCTAGAATACTAAAAAAAAAAACTAATAAAAGTTAAAAAACTAAAAACTAAAAAAGAAAAAAAACTAAAAAAACGTAAAAACTACAAAACTAAAACCTAAAAAAAACTAAAAAAAGGTAAAAACGAAAAAAAACTAAAACGAAAGAAAAACTAAAAACTAATAAAAAAAAAACTAAAAACTGAAAAAGAAAAAAGACTAAAAAGAAAAAAAAAAAAACTAAAAAAGCTAAAAAAAAGGGTAAGAACCAATAATAAAACTAAAAGACACAGGGACACAACTACAATGGCGCGTAACTAATATTGGTAGAGCGCCGGGGGGACAGGGGGATATATAAATGACGACAGGGGCACAGGGAATGTTCGATTAGCAATCACCATCAACTCACCATCAAAGCTCAAGGGCAATCATTAGAATCATGAGGTATAACTAAAAGAAACTAAAAAAAGGTAAAAAACTAAAATCTAAAAAAAAGACCAATTCAAAAACGAATGTATATACAGACCGGGACACAGGGAATATAAATGACGACCGGGACACTCAAAGAGAGATTTCAGACTGGGACACCAGGACACAAATGACGACCGGGACACAGGGAAGAAAATAATTGACGACTGAGACACAGGGATTGTTTGAATAGAAATTACAGACTGGGACACCGGGATACAAATGACGACCGGACATTGGGACACAGGGAATATAAATGACGACCGGAACACTCAAAGAGAAATTACAAACTGGGACATCAGGACACAAATGACGACCGGGACACAGGGAATATAAATGCTATTTATATGCACAGACAATGGGACAGCAAAGAATGTTGTATATTCGCATGTTTTATGTAGTTAAAAATATATATTTATATCTATCTCTATTCACAGGTGGGACACAGGGACACAGCTACAATGGCGCGTAACTAATATGGCGCGTAATGACTTACGCGCGGGGGGGCTTGGGGGGCGCGAAGCGCCCCACCAACTTGGTGTTGGGGTTTTCTTCTAACCTTCCGTGTCTTTGCTCTTTATTTTCAGTTTTGACTCACTCACATGCTTGGGGTTGCATGTCTTTGCTCTTCATTTTCATTTTTCATATGTCAACACTGTTCTCCTACCTGTATGTGTCTTTGCTCTTTATTTTTGAGTTTCCTACATTCTCAGTGTTGAATGTTTTCTGACTGCATGTGTCTTTGCTCTTCGTTTTCATTTTTGACATGCTCTAATTATTATTTTGTATATCTTCTAACCACCCATGTCTTTGCTCTTCATTTTCATTTTTGACATGTACATGGATTTTTATTACTTCAGACAATTTAGCAGTGGCCTTTGCTTTAGCTGCCTATTGTGGTGTCAGTACAGTTGATGGTCCAGGTTGTTGATGTTCATCCATTGTGAATTTAATTTGTTTGGGCTGTTTCTTGATCTTATCATGTTTGATAGTTCAGATGTTGGTTTCAAAGAATCATTATCTGTAATAACTGTAAATTTTTGTCTTTTGCCCCTTTATACAGAAATGAAATTACATAAAGAAGTGATTGCATTAGATAAATAACTGGTTACATTGAAAACTCAACAATCTCATTTATATGATGAATGACATCATATGACATAATAGGAGGAAATTTTTTTGTTAGACATCATGTTATTGCAATATAAGGAAACTTTTATGTTAGTGCATGACATCATTTGCAAAAACCAAAATTAAGACTCTTAATAAATTTTCTCAAACTTCTTAGGCTACCTATCTAGATTATTTCTTTAGGCAAAAATATCCAAGCATATCAATTTTCCTGAAAAAATATAGAACCATTTTTGATAAACAGAATAAAAAAAGATACAATAAATATACAATTATTTCATATTTCTCTGTTTTGTTGAGTCTTTTGATGATGTTATTCCTTTCTTTTGACAGATTTCTTTGTTGTCAAACTGATGAAATTTACCTTCCCCTGAGTGAGAACAATAGAATTATGACTGTAAGTATTGTTTGAAAGGATTTAAAAAGTGGATGACAATGGAAAGAAACGCAATGAATTAATTAATAGAAAAATGCTGTTAATATGAAGCTATGACTTCATTATTAGTTTTTTATGTGTTCCTAGGGCTAGCCTGTATTGTGACCATTGGAGCTGTTCTTAAGGGGGGACCAAGTCTGCTACCCTGGGTGATGGAGTTTTTTTTTTTGGGGGGGGGGGTGGCATCAGGGATGGGATATAGATATGCCTTTTTGATTACTTGGGCACATATAGTTTCTTTCAATTTAACTCACAATGCACCTCAGCATTTCCCAAAATTTTGTCTCAATACTTTTAGCATTTTTGGACACACCCACAATCAAATATTCCCCCCTTTCCTAATGATAATCCTGTATTTCAAATGTTGACAAATTGAATAATTTACATTCCTTTCCCCTGAGGCACTTGAGGACCTGCAATTATGTAGATAGGTGTCATCTGGTACACACTGGGAAATGTCCCAGTGTAAACTATTTTTTCCTGTTCTACTATATACCAGATGACATCCATCAGCAAAATCAAGCATTATTTCATTTTCTGAAAATTTTGCCATAAGATAGCCACGCAAGACCTGATAATTTTTCTTTTGTTTCATATCAAAAGCACTAAATTTTACAGAAGTAAGAAAGAATAAACAAAGAAAATTCAAAGGAAATTTTTTTGGGTGGTATTTCCTGAACTTTGAGGTAGGTTTACTCAGAAACAAACATTATAACATACCCAAATTTTTTATGGCACTTGGTATTAACCAAGTGACATATAGCAATCACAAATTCTGTTGGTCTGTAGGTCTGTCTGTCTGTCCTGGTTTTGCCACTTTAGGCACTTCCAGGTAAGCTAAAACAATGAAATTTGGCAGGCGTATCTGGCACCAGACCAGATTAAATTAGAAATAGTCGTTTTCGGAATTTGACCATCTGGGGGGGGGGGGTGTGGGGGCTGGTTAATTTGGGAAAAATAGAAAAAATGAAGTATTTTTAACTTACAAACAGGTGATGGGATCTTAATGAAATTTAATGTTAGGAAGAATATCGTGTCTCAGAGCTTTCATTTTAAATCCTGACCAAATCCAGTGACATTGGGGGGAGTTGGAGGGGGGAACCTAAAATCTTGGAAAATTGTTAGAGTGGAGGAATCAAGATGAAGCTTGGTTGGTAGAACAAGCAAATGTTGTAGATACGTGATTTACGTAACCATACTGGATTTGCTCTCTTTGGGGGAGTTAGGGTGGGGTTCAGTGCTTTGGTGAGTTTGGTGCTTCTGGACGTGCTAGGACAGTGAAAATTGGTAGGCTTGTCAGGGAGCTGCACAAATTGACTTGATAAAGTCGTTTTCCCTGATTCGATCATTTGGGGGGGGGGCTGAAGGGAGAGGAAAAATTAGAAAAAATGAGGTATTTATAACTTACGAGTGGGTGATTGGATCTTAATGAATTTTGATATTTAGAAGGACCTCATGATTCAGAGCTCTTATTTTAAACCCCAACCAGCATAAAGTCTCTGATTTTCCTTTTAAATCAATCTATTGATTCTTAGTATTTTGCTAGAGCTCATACCATATGAGCTTTTGGCCCTTCCGGTCTTGTCACAAGTGCCATATGAGCTCTTAGCTCTTGTTTTATCTGGATTGTTGAATATCAAACTATCTATGCTTTATGGCATTTATAATAAAAAAAAATGCTAGATGGCAGAAAGGTGACCTGACACACTGTGTACCATATCTCAGTGTATATCACTCTCCCCTATAAATCATAGACATACTCTATCATGGATATGTTCAATCTCAGGCAAGTAGAATGTGCAATGGAAGTGGTTAATATATTTTGAAAGAATACAAAACAACACTTGAAGTTGTGTGTTGACCATGAATCTAGTTTTTTATTTAATTTTAAAAACAAAGGTTTTTGAGGGAAGTAAAGAGCAATGTTGAAATTTAAAACAATCAAAAATTATTGCTTCATAGTCTTTCTAACGTGTATAAATAAAACTAGTACAAATAAACCAAATAATCACATTTCCCTATGTTTGTGTATAGAAAACTAGCACTTTACTGACACACAAAAACCAAGCATAAAAAACAAGAATGTTTATTTATTAGTTAAAAGTGAGTATGTAGGCTGACAACAAAAAACTAATCTTTAAAGCTTTTCACAGTCTTACACCAGCTGTGATATCTGTAACTTTCAGTATACACCTAAATTATCTTAAAAACACAATCATACAAAATAAATACTTTTTCAGTAATCACAAATTCATGGAACAGCATGCAGAAATATTGGAAGAATTTATCAGGTAACATTTTGGTCTCACCAGCTGAAATACCATTAGTGAGTAATGAACAATATTAAATTGTAAGAAATATGCTGTAGTATTACTTAAAATGAAGATCAAATAAGCCGTAATTTGAACTATGTAAGTCCAGTAATTTCTCTCTATACAACAGAAAATTTCAAGTTATGATAACAAATTTAAAGCTAGTCTAAAGTCCTAATACTATCAAGATGGTTTAACTTTGAACTTGTCTATTAAACTAATCATGACATGTCCTTTTCAGAACAAAAACGAGAGCCAATCATTGGACTGAACCA
Organism: Artemia franciscana; assembly: GCF_032884065.1. NCBI lineage: Eukaryota > Metazoa > Arthropoda > Branchiopoda > Anostraca > Artemiidae > Artemia > Artemia franciscana. The sequence continues at coordinate 28,102,201 of NC_088863.1, read as the reverse complement.
TTGTGCAGAAGTGTTACCAAATAAACAAAAAGAAAAATTAAGCAACAATCCTAAAATGCTTTATTCTTATATTGTAGAAAGTGTCCTTAATTGGTTTGCTTTTGCTATACCAAAACTCCTATATTATTTTGTGTTTTCACTAAAGTGCTAGTTTTCTATAATCCTACAAACATAGAGAAATATGATTATTTGGTTTATTTGTACTAGTTTTATTGATACACGTTAGAAAGACTATGAAGCTATAATTTTGTTTGTTCTAAGTTTCAACTTTGCTCTTTACTTCCCTAAAAAACTTTGTTTTTTAAATTAATCTTTGCCCGTTTTTAGCTTAAATTTAATGCAGAAGCAACACTGCCATGATCCTTTTTTGTTTTTTTCAAGGGCCAGCAGCCACCTCTTATATGGAATAATTTCTGTTCATTTTAAGTTTTAATGTTGCTCTTTACTTCCAGTGAAAAAAAACTATTTAAATTTCTGGTCGTTTTTCAAATAATGTCAAGAAATCTATGCTACACAAAATGGATTACTCGATTTTTGAAGGTGGGCAACATCAACAATTAGGAAAGAATAACTATTTTTCTAAAGAAGATTTTTAATGGTTTCAAAACCTAAGCAAAATGTTGGTATGACTAACTTATTTCACTAAACATCTCCCCCTCCCCCTGATAAACACCAAAAAACTTTAGACATACAGGTTTGAAATAGCAATAAACAAGAAAAGTTGGAAAAAAACCAGACAACTAGGAAAATATCACAGAAAAAAAAAAATGAAAATAGGTTCTTATTACCATGACTTCTCTACATACGTTACAAATAGTTTTATTCTGTCTATTAAACAGCAAAAAAGGAAATAACAGGAATAAATAAATAAAACATTAAGTAATCCTTCTTTGAACAGTGGATACAAGTTTCAGTGGTTCAAGAACCATATCCCTATACTTCTCCAACCCTTAGGTGGCAAGAGGTTGGGGTCCTGGGCGTAATTTGTTCCAAAAATAGGGTATGGTACATTTCACAATTCACAAAAAAAGTAACGAAAATAATGAATTAGCTGAAAATTAATTGTATATAAGGCACAAAACCATGATTGAAAAAAAAGTCTGATTAAGAAACTGAACCCTTGCTGTTCTGATTCAAAGTCTAACGCGTTAGTAACTGAATTAAGGCAGCTGGTGATCGAATTCAATCTATTCGTTCTTGTTGTACCATAGTTGTGTAACTAGAGCCCCTTTCCCAAAGACTATGGAGAGTTATGTCCTCACCAAAAGCATAGCTATTGCATCTTATTCAGCAAATACATTTGTAATTGGCTATTATAAAACATTAACCTGTTGTTGCACAGTGTATTGATGCTCTGCTCGGCAATATTGAGCACCCGGGTTTGGTCCTCACTGCAGCAAGATTGGGTGTCAAGCTTGCTACTTGTCCCTGTAAAAAACACTCAGCAACTGAAACGTTGACTCAATGCCCTATGTGCCAGCAATGGCTTAGGAGGATTTTTATCCTATATCCTATTATTAAACATTGAGGTAATAAAAGTTTCTATTATAAAAAGTGACAGCATTAAACTATATTTGGTGAAGCTGAACTTTTGTGAACAGGAGAGGGGAGGGGATACGTCAAGGAATAATCATTTGGAATTTTGAGATTCATTTATTTTCTATTCTATGAATTTTTTACTCTTAAGAACATTTGATAGTTAAAAAATACTTTTGCGAGTCTCAATGTTGGCTGACCATATTAAAGAGTTCATAGTGAATTCTCCCAATAGACTAATGAGACTTATTAAGGGGGCTGGGAGGGGCTCTTGTAAATCTCCAGTTAAGGGTTTTGGACCATAATTATTACAATGATACCTTTTTATACTTTCAAGCTTTTCCACTTAAGAAGTGGCACCAAAAACGCTGTTTTTATTGCTGTATGGCACTTACGGATGGTATGACTGATAAAATGCACGTAGATATGAGCAATAACTTTAAAATGAGCCATTAAACATCTCTAAGAAGTTCTGGTAGCCAATTACCCCCAGCTTTTACAGTTGAGGTATAGCACCAATACTACCATTTTTAGTGCTATTTGGTACTTGCAGGTGATGGAATTTATAGGGAAAACGTAGATATGAGAAATAGATTTTATGTGAGCTGTTAAACATCTGTGTATGATGTTTTGGTAGTCCGCTAGCCCCACCCCTTGAGAAATGGCACATAAAAGCCATTTTTGTGCCATATGGCACTTGCTGATGGTGGAATTTATATAAAGAAAGTAGATGTGAGAAATAGCTTTTCAATGCGCCATTAAGGATCCCTTTATGATGTTCTGATAAACTGCCTGCCCTGGAAGAAAAAAGAAAACAAAAAATAAACAAACCAGGAGACAGATCAGTGCTACCTATGCAAAAATGTGACTTTCCTTGTTGTTCAAGGATAGGACTGTAATTTCTCTGTAGAAGGTTTTCAACTATGCTTATTTCAATGGTACACTTTTCATTTTCATCTGACAACATTTTCGAGGGGTTTCAGACTTTTTTTGAATTCACTATATTTTTCTTTTCACAGTAAACTTTTACTTTTAAGACCAACCAAAATAATAATTACCACTTCTGAATCAATGTCAGATCGTATTTTGTTTAACATTTTTTTTTCAAACGTATTTTTAACTTATGGTTACTATGGGCTGTTGTTTGTTCTTTACTAGGTTGCAGCTACTGCTATAACCATGATTTAGCACATTAAAAAATTTACCCAATTGTATCCCTGATCAACCCTCCTCCCCTGTTGAGACCACACATATTCGAAGGCAGGACATAAGAGTCTCCTGATTTTGAAGGCTTGTTGATATCTTTCTTTCTAATTGACAGTTGGTTTATAATCCCAAATAAAGCCAATTTGAAAAAAAGAACAAAATTGGCAGAACTTTCATATTGGCTTACAGGCTGGTATTACATCTGGCTCTATAAGAAAATACCAGGATGCAAATTATTACATTTGGAAGTAGCATTAAATAGATAATGTAAATGGTACATTTTTTTCTGGGGCCTTTCTCCTCTGCACTGTATCTGTATTAATGAAGCTTTGAGAATATGTCCAGATATTCAATGGTATAGTCTTTTCAAGCTGCTATCTCTGCTTGTTCCCTATTTTTAAGGCTACAAGATTACACAAAAGGTCTATGTTGGTCTTAACTTTAGGGGGGGGGGGAAATTCACTTAATTTTTGATTGAGTTAATTTTCTTAAGCTGTAAGTTTTAAAATCATAGTTCCAATGCTTATAGTAGGATTTAAAGCTGTGTTATTTTTTTAAATTAAGAAGTATTTTCCTACACCACATGTCTGGAAGACCTTAAAGCTGGAAGACCCTAAGGTGATTAAGGTAAAACTTTGTAAATAAGGATTTAGCAAAGGTATGATAATCAAAACCTTTTTCTTGGGCGTGTTTGCGCATCACTTTGTTTTTCTTACATTATATAAATTTTGTTTCAGAGACAGGGGGTAGAAGTAGATGCTTTAGCATGCTTCCCTTTGGCCTAATTTAAGTGGCTCTGTAGCAGGTTTCCTTCTATGAAAATAAAATACTGCAACAACAAAATTGGAACAGACAAATAAACCATAGTTCCTGACTGTCTCACTCAAGTAAAATAAGCAACTTAAGTTTAAAATATGTAACATAAATTTTGTTTCAGAGAGAAGGGGTGGAAGTAGATACTTTAGAACATCTCTCTGTAGCTTAATTTTAGTAATTCTGTAGCAGGTTTCCTTCTATGAAGGAAATACTGTAACAACAAAATTGGAAGAGACACATAAACCATAGTTCATGACTGTCTCACTCAAGTAAGACAGTAAGATCACTCAAGTCACATCAGTAAGATCAGACTCAAGTAAGACCACTCAAATAAAGAAGATTGTCTTTTTGTAGATGAAAGACCAGAGCCGCTGGTTAGGTGTTCTCAGATATATTGGATTTGATGGTTTAATTTCATCAAGATTGTACCCCTTATTAGGAATGTTTCATGTCTTTATGCTAAATTGCACATAATTTCTTGTGCTGATAATTTTGAACACATATTTTGAATTCGCAAAATTCACATACTTAGAAGCGTCTTCAGAAATGTACTATTGTAATTCAAACATTTTTTAACTTCAGTTTTGCCGAGTGTCAGTCTATTGCCTAGCATTGGCCTCTACTTACTTTAAGCTATTGACAAAAGACTACAAATGCATGGTACTTTATGCTAAACTAACCTTGTTTTTATAAGAAAGAAGCAATTACCTTTTTAAATTTAACATGAATCTAGCTAAAAATCCTTGTAATGTGTTTGGTATGCTATTGGCTATGAGAACTAAGATAGCCTACAATTTAATTTTATTTCAAAAGGAAAATTTGATGGTGCCATTGCTTTGAAAATCTAAAAAACTTTCTCTAATTCTGACTGAAGGGAAATTACTAATTTTTAGATCTTAGATTAACTGGCCAATTACTTGTTTGAATTTCTGTTCCGCTTAGCTTTGGATGGGAAATCTTTATTCTGTATTTAACTACACATTAATAAGTTAGTAATACCGCATTGTTTCTATCTAGGTTGTAGAATCTACTAGCAAAATTATACTGAATTCGCTTGATCTGCTCATTGATGAAGCAAAGCTTGAAGTTGAAGACGGCAGAGTTTTGATTGGCAATACTACTATGTACAATGAATCAGAAACGGCTGCAATAGTGTTTGACACACTCATACCAAAGGGCAATAGCATATTGCGATTAAAATTTACTGGGACGTTAAATTCACGTCTAAATGGATTTTATAGAGCCAAGTATACAATGTGAGTATTTTTTCTCTTTTTTTATCCTCTATGAGTGTTTTTTTCCATGATTACCAGAATAAATAACTTTTTGAACAGTTGAATATTAAAAAAATTACTTTCTTTGATGGTATGAAAAATAGCTTCGAATAAGAATATTGTTGTAAAGAAAAATCAATCAGCAAACGAAATGAATCCATAAAATTTAAGTGCTTATGGGATATTTTTCATAATTTTGCTTAATTCAGCCATGATTTCTCTAATTTTCCATATTATCGTAGTGTATTTTAGCAATTTTCCAAAACTTTGGCAGTATACCAAAAATTTGATCTGTTTTGGTAAATTATGTCGCCCTTCCTTCCACGAGAAAATATTTGAGATAATGGAGTCTCTTTCAAAAGACATAATTTAAGGATTCACTTTTCCGTTTCTTACTCTTTCATTCAATATCATCTTGATATTTTTTCTATTTTGTGTTTCTTTTTAAGGCAGTCATTTTGAGAATTTTATCATGGTCAAGGGGTACTAATGTAGGCTAGGCAATATCTTGATTGGAATCACTTTATTTGAATAAATAAAAAACATGAGTTTTTTTTCAACTGAAAGTAAGGAGCAACATTAAAACATAAAACAAACAGAAATTATTATTATTTGAGGGGGTTGCCCCCTCGTCAATACTTTGCTCTTCACGCTAAAGTTTTTTAGAACTTTTAAAAAAGCTACTTACTTAATTAATCGGTCCTTGCGTTTCAGGAGTTCTTCTTAAAGAATTGGGATAAATATTGAAACTTTATAAATAGTAAGCCTTAATTTTTGTCCTTACTTTGAGTTGGAAAAACTTTTTTTTATTTAATTTCTGATTTTTTTTTTCAAATAATGCCGAGTACTCTGGCTCCCTTCCATGGACAATTCCCTCCATTCACGGAAATTTCTCTAAATAAAGTTATTTTCGTCCTCTTATATAGAATTTCCAAGTAGATTCCATCCTTGCTGAAAATCTCCCTGGAAAATGTCTTGCAGACAATTTTGCCTGAAAAAGACTTTAATTTCTGATAGTTTTTGAATCATGCCGAAAATTCTCCTCTGTGGAAAATTTTTATTAGAAATCCTCCCACAAAATCCTCCCACCCCAGTGAAAATTTGCTTCTGCAGAAAATTTCGTCATGGAGAATTTCTCTTGCGGAGTTCCCCCATGGAAAGCTTCTCCCGCGAAAAAATCCCCCCCACACGGAAAAATTCTTCCAGGCAATTCCCACCCCGCTGAAAATTTCCCCAGAACATCCCCAGATGTAAAATTGTGTCAGCAAAAACAGATATAAAGAACTTTACATAGGAATTCTAGCAAATTACCCAAGTGTAAAATTTCTGAGAAGTTACGAAATAGAATGTACAAAAAATTCAATGATTTCAGAAAAATTGGAAAATATGTTTCTTTTCATATTTAAACAATGGCAAAAAGTTTTTTTTTTGTTTCAAACTAAAAATTTGTTTGTTTTCCATTTATTGTGGTGCAGGAATTGGGATGTGTGAAATAGCGTTTACATTATTTCCCACACTTTTCTTAAGGCTGCCCTAAATATAAGATATTGAGAAAAAATACAATGAAACTCATTTGAACTTTTGTACATGGAAGTTTAAATGTTATTATTCAAAGAAACGTCGACATACCTGGGACTTTTTTCATCATAGGCAGCGCACTAGTGATGCCTAAGCAAATACTGAAGTGGGCACAATCTATTGTTTATTTATTCTGTTTTTTTTTCTTTTTTTTATGACCAAGGCATTTTGTATAGAAGGAGTTGTCCTAGAAGAAGGAGCTCATTCGATTGGAAGTAAAAGTTTTATTACCCCTTTTTTAAAGTCAAAGGGGATTTCAGGGCAACCAGTCCCAAAATTACGAAAATTTTTAGATAGACATTTTGTTCCGAATAGGTCCAAGGTCCATTAATTATTTCTCTGAGGATACGCCCCCCCACACACAGCCGTCAGGGCAAGGGCCGTAAGCTATGCAATTCGTCCATTATTTAAATATAGTATATGCTATTGAGAAGGGTGGGCATGTTGGTTGTTTACTTTCTAAAAAGACAAAGGGCATCCAGGTGAGCCTTTCAGAGAATGTTGAGGGAAGTGCTTAACTAAATAACAAGAGCTAAGATCTCATATGGCACTTGTGACGAGGCGAGAAGAGCTAAGAGCCAAGAGATCATATGGTATGAGCTCTAACAAAATTCTATGAATCAATAGATTGATTTAAAAAGGAAAATAAGAGGCTTAATGCCGGTCAGGATTTAAAATAAGAGCTCTGAGTCACGATGTCCTTCTAAATATCAAAATTCAATAAGATCCGATTACCCACTCGTAAGTTATAAATGCCTAATTTTTTCTAATTTTTCCTCTCCCTTTAGCCCCCCAGATGGTCGAATCTGAGAAAACGACTTTATCAAGTCAAATTGTGCAGCTCCCGGACACGCCTATCAATTTCCATCGTCCTAGCACGTCCAGAAGCACCAAACTCGCCAAATCACTGAACCCCTCCCCCCAACTCCCCCAAAGAGAGCGAATCCAGTACGATTCTGTCAATCACGTATCAAGGACATTTGTTTATTCTATCCACCTAGCTTCATCCCGATTCCTACACTCCAAGTGTTTTTCCAAGATCTCCCCCTCCAACTCCCCCCAATGTCAAACGATCTGGTCGGGATTTGAAATAAGAGCTCTGAGACATGAATTCTTTCTAAAAATCAAATTTCATTAAGATCCGATCATCTATTCGTAAGATAGAAATACCCTATTTTCACGTTTTCCAAGAATTCCGATTTCCCCCTCCAACTCTCCCAAACGTCACAGGATCTTGTCGGAATTTAAAATAAGAACTTTAAAGCACAAGATCCTTCTAAATGTCAAATTTCATTAAGATCTGGTCACCCTTTCGTAAGTTACAGATACCTCAATTTTCAAAATTACCCCCCCCTCCAATTCCACCAAAGAGAGCAGATCCGGTCCGGTTATGTCAGTCACGCATCTTAGACAGGTTTTTATTCTTCCCATCCAGTTTCATCCTGATCTCACCGCTTTAAGTATTTTCTAAGAGTCCCCCCCCATTACGCTTGATCCGGTTGAGATTTAAAATAAGAGATCTGAGTTACGAGGTCCTTCTAAATATGAAGTTTCATGAAGATCCGATCACTCCTTCGTAAGTTAAAAATACGTCATTTTTCTTATTTTTCAGAATTACCCCCCCCCCCAATAGATCGGATCCGTTCCAATTATGTAAATCACGTATGTAAGACTTTTGCTTATTCTTCCCACCAAGTTTCATCCCGATCCCTCCAATCTAAGCGTTTTCCATGATTTTAGGCTCACCTACCCCAAACTTCCCCCAACGTCACCAGATCCAGCCAGGATTTAAAATAAGAGCTTTGAGACACGATATCCTTCTAAATATCAAATTCTATTGAGATCCGATAACCCGTTCGTAAGTTAAAAATACCTCATTTTTTCTAATTTTTCAGAATTAACCCCTCCTCCAACTACCCCAAAGAGAGTGGATCAGTTCCGGTTATGTCAATCATGTATCTAGGACTCGTGATTATTTTTTCCACCAAGTTTCATCCCGATCCCTCCACTCTAAGTGTTTTTCAAGTTTTAGGTTTCCCCCTCCCAAATTCCCCCCCCCCCTCCAACGTCACCAGATCTGGTCGGGTTTAAAATAAGAGCTCTGAGCCACGATATCCTTCTAAATATCAAATTTCATTGAGATCCGATCACCTGTTCGTAAGTTAAAAATACCTCATTTTTTCTAATTTTTCAGAAATAACCCCCCCCCAACTATCCCAAAGAGAGCGGATCTGTTCCGTTTATTTCAATCATGTATCTAGCACTTGTGTTTATATTTCCCACCAAGTTTCATCCCGATCCTTCCACTCTAAGTGTTTTCCAAGTTTTAGGTTTCCCCCTCCCAACTCCCCCCCCAATGTCACCAGATCCGTTCGGAACTTAAAATAAGAGCTCTAAGACACGATATCCTTCTAAACATCAAATTTCATTGAGATCCCATCACCCGTTCGTAAGTTAAAAATACTTAATTTTTTCTAATTTTTCAGAATTACCCCCCCCCCAACTATCCCAAAGAGAGTGGATCCGTTCCGATTATGTCAATCATGTATCTGGGACTTGTGCTTATTTTTCCCATCGAGTTTCATCCCGATCCCTCCACTCTAAGTGTTTTCCAAGATTTTAGGTTTTCCCCCTCCAACTCCCCCCAATGTCATCAGATCCGGTCGGGATTTAAAATAAGAGCTCTGAGACACAATATCATTCTAAACATCAAATTTCATTAAGATCCCATCACCCATTCACAAGTTAAAAATACTTCATTTTTTCTATTTTTTCCGAATTAACCGGCCCCCCACTCCTCCCAGATGGTCAAATTGGGAAAATGACTATTTCTAATTTAAGCTGGTCCCGTCCCTGATACGCCTGCCAAATTTCATCGTCCTAGCTTACCTGGAAGTGCCTAAAGTAGCAAAACCGGAACCGACAGACAGACAGACCGACAGAATTGGCGATTGCTATATGTCACTTGGTTAATACCAAGTGCCATAAAAATGCATTATATGCATGCGGGTTGTCAAAAGGGCGTAACTAAGGAATGGTGTAAGTAATCAATTGGCCAAAAAGGCAGTTTGTACGCTATTAGTACTAATACATCTACCGCTTCTGCTACTGCTACGACTATTACTACCACTACTACCACTTAAACTACTGCTTCTGTAGCAAGTACTACCAAGGCTGAGGAAATTGAAAGGAACATCTGAAGAAATATTGAGAGGAAAATTGAACTAAATCAAAGCACACTACGTGCATACAGATTGTCAAAAGGGTGTATCAGCAATATCTTGGAACGGCTTACCGTATCAAGATGAACCTTTCAGGACATCATGCAGGATGCTCAACTGGTCAAAAGGCAGCCTACACGTTCTGCTACTACCACTACTACTACTGCAATCATTACTAATACGACTACCACCGCTGCTACCCCATACAACTATTGCTTTTGAAGCGAGTACTACCAAGGCTGAGAGTATTGAAGTGAAAATTTGAGGAAACGTTGTGGGGAAAATTGAGCTAAGTCAAAATACACTATGTGGCTACTGATTGTCAAAAGGGCGTATCTGCACTATATTTTGAATGGCTTACTGTGTCAAGTTGAAACCTTCAAAACATCATGAGGGGATGTTCATATGGCAACAAGGCATCATGTAAATGCTGCTACTGCTTTTAATACTGCTGCTACTACTGTTGCTACTACTACTAATAGAATACTACTGATGCTACTACTATCACTATTACTATGATGCTAGTGCTACTAAGATTAAGAGTATGAAGGTAAAAATTTGGGAGAATGTAGAAGAATAATTTGAACTGAATTAAAACACACTCTGTCTAAGTAGATTGTCAATTGGGTATATTTAAGGAATGGATTAGGGTATGAAGTTAGAACTTTCAGAGAATGCTTAAAGGGTCAATCGACCAAAAGGTAATATTTGCACGCTACTACTACTACTACTACTACTACAACAGTTACTGCTACTACTACCACTACTGCCACTATAACTACTGCTTCTGTAGCGAGTTATGCCAAGGCTGAGGCTATTGAAGTGAAAATTCGAAGAAATGTTGAGGGGAAAGTTGAACTAAATCAAAACCTTCTATGTGCATACAGATTCTCAAAAGGGTGTATCAGCAATATGTTGGGGACAACCAATTGGATTAAGAAATTAAGTTGGAACTTTTAGGGAGTGCTTAAAGGGGAAGATCATTTGACCAAAAGTCAGTATGTGCGAGCTACTACCAATACCACTACCAGTGCTACTACTATTACTACTGCAAATATTCCATCTGCTATTTCTATAGTAACTACCACTAACGCTAAGGATATTAAGATGAAAATTTCAGGAAGTGTTAAGGGAGAAGCTCAACTAAATTAAAACGCACTATGGATAGGGTTGGGAAGTGTCCCCCTTGTACCCTAATTATAGCGCGAGTGTCAGTCGCACTTCACTGAAAGCAATATATATATTTTAAACAATTTTTCTTTTATCATTATAACATTAGAAAATAAAGAAATTAACGAAAGCTCTCGGAATTAATGCGATTATATTTCATAATATCAGTCTAGTTCCATTAGGCTGATATACACTATAAGTCCCATTCATATTACTATTACAACAACAACTACTACTACTATCACTATTATCAATTTATCAAGTATGTTATCATTTCTTTAGCAAGTATTATCAAGGCTGAGGATATTGAGGTGAAAATTTGAAAAAGTGCTGAGGGGAAACTTAAAACTAAATCAAAACTTTTTATGTGCATAAATATATATATATAATATATATATATATATATATATATATATATATATATATATATGTATATATATATACATATTTGACATAGGTCCATGGTAAGACAATCTCAAAAATCTAGGCCTTTTCAAAGATAAAATAAAAAATAATACTACAGTAAAAGATAAACACGACGAAAACGATACAATAGGACAATAGTAATATGAAAGTAGAAGCTAGCCCAGGATTCATAAAAAAGGATCACAATTTATATTATCTATATATATATAAAAAATAAGTTGTCTGTCTGTGTGTCTGTCTGTGGATCAGGTGACGTCATGTTTCTGTGTCAGCTGACGTCATGACGTTAGTTGTCGTCATTTTTGCTATGACGGTGACGTCATTAAAGATATTTAAGACATATATGTTCACGTAGAAATCTATTAATGTTTAAGTTTAAAATGACTGATGAACTTACAATGGCAAAAGCCGATGAAGATGCTCAAAGAGTCTATGCCAAAAAACTTGCTGCTGATAGAGAAAGTCAGAAAAGAAAGCGAGCCGAGGAATCAAAAGAACAGCAAGGAAACAGGCTTGAGGCTAAAGAACGCAAAACCGCGCAGTTAGATGAAGATCCACCTGGACAGCGAGAGTCAAAACATATCAAAACTGAAAATGATAGCGATGATGATTGGGTTTGGGATTTTGACTCGGATAAGGTCATCAATGCCTACCAGATTTTAGTTAAAAAAACAAAGGTTCGGCGATATGTATTTCATAGTGAAGCTGAAAAATAAAGAAGAAAACTGAAAAAAGAAAAAATGTAAAAAACTAAAAAATACTAAAAAGAAAAAACACTCAAAGAGAAATTACAGACCGGGACACAAATGACGACCGGGACAGAGGGAATATAAATAACGACCGGGACACTCAAAGAGAAATTACAGACTGGGATACCGGGACACAAATGACGACCGGGACACAGGGAATATAAATGACGACCAGGACACAGGTATTTAAGAATATCGTTCAAAGACAAATTTTTAATTGTAAGAAGACCGTTGAAAGAGAAATTTCTAATTGTAAAATGACTGAAGAACCTACAATGGCAACGGTACCACCATCGAAGTAGATAACCAGTGGGTTGTTTCATATTCCCCATTAGTGCGAAACGTCAACCCCAAGTTAAGTCCGTGCATTGTTTGGCATCATTTTAACAACTTGCTCTCCATCAGCTCCTACAGAGTTATGGGAAAAATATAAGTCAAAAATGTCCGAAGATATACTCCATCGAAAACAGTTAGAGACGTCAGATATGACTTTTGATTTTACATCAGAAATTTATAACTACACTTTAGTTATTATAGAAGATTTGTGCGTACGTATGGCAAACAAACCTCTTCAGGATTTGGGAATGCCTTCACCTAACCGTATCGCTGCTGTTTCGACATGTGTAGAATTGGATCGTGAAAAAAGTTACAGTACGAATGATCTATTGTCGTATGTACAAAATAACATTTCCAAGTTAACGTCGGAACAAAAAGACATTTATGATACGATAGACTCAATTTCAGGACGTATACAACTACCTGCTGATTTCTGTAATTTAGTGACGTCCAAAAATTAATTGATTGAAAAAGTATTTCCGAATATTCTAAAAAATTATAAAAATAATAAATGGCTAAGTGAAAGAGCGATTCTCGCACCCAAAAATATAGACGTCCACGAAATCAACAATATTGTTTTGACCAAGATTCGAGACCAGGCAGTCCTTTACAAGTCAGTCGACACAGTTTTGGAACCAAATGAAGCGGTTAATTGTCCATCTGAATTTTTAAATTCCATAGATCTTTCAGGGTTTCCACCACACGTGCTACAACTAAAAATAGGCGTACCAATAATACTTTCAAGAAATATCAACCCACCAAAGCTTTGCAATGGCACGCGACTTGCCGTAAAAAAAAAAACAATGGAAAACCTAATAGAGGCCACAATCTTGACAGGGCCTTTTGAGGGTGAGGCTGTTCTTATTCCTCGCATTCCCATGATTCCAACGGATCTGCCTTTTCAATTTAAAAGATTGCAATTCCCAATTCGATTAGCATTTGCAATCACCATTAACAAAGCTCAAGGTCAATCATTAGAAAAATGTGGTATAGATCTTAATACTGATTGTTTTTCCCATGGACAATTGTGCGTTGCATGTTCGAGGGTCGGTAAACCTGACTATCTATTTATATGCAGCGACAATTGGACAGCGAAAAATGTTGTATATTCGCAAGTTTTACGCAGTTAATTTGTATTGTATCTACCTATCTATCTATCTATATAAAAACGAGTTGTGTGTATGCATGTTTGTTTGTTTGTAAAAAGAGCGTTTGCATATGACGTCATTATTAGTACATACGGCTTTGTATATGCACAGACAATGGGAAAGCCAAGAATGTTGTATATTCGCAATTTTTACGTAGTTTAACTCCTGCAGACGAAATGAATGCTTGCCTGAAAAATTCTAATTTATGGGCACACGTAAAAATATTAAAATTAACTACAAATATGCGTGTCCGATTGCAAAACGATGACTCTGGTCAAACATTTTCAGATCAATTGCTGGCAATTGGAAACGGAAAGCTCCCAGTAGTGGGAAAGCCAAAAATGTTGTATATTCGCAATTTTTACGTAGTTTGAAACACATATATAAATCTATCTATATTCACAGGTGGGACACAGGGACACAACTACAATGGCGCGTAACTAATATGGCGCGTAACGACTTACGCGCGCGGGGGGGCTTGGGGGGGGGGCGCGAAGCGCCCCACCAACTAGGTTAAATATAACTAGCTAGTTAAATATAAATTAATGTTAGAAGACAGCCGAGAGGCCCTCATTCAACCTAAGCAACAAAGCACACAAATAGTTTTATCTTGTTAAATAGACGCTAAATTAAAGATAATTTTAAACTAAATGAAATTTAAGATTTCTTTTTATTAATTGGGTTGAAGCAAATTTATTAATAAGATCCTTGTGAGAATCTCAGCACCGGGCTATCGACACAAACGGAGCAAATTTAGATCTCTCAGTACTATACTTGTCAATGTAGATTCTCTTTTTTTGTCGAGTGGTATAATTATGTAAATCTTGTGATTGGGAGAACAAACTTTGATTGATGCGGTAATTTTTTATTGTCATAATTAAATTTGAAAAGAATTGCTCCAAAAGTAAATTTTTGAGAAACTGGAAGTAAATCTAGATAAGTACATAAAGATACTATTGAACACTTATTCGGATGTACAATTGGTGATGGAATAAAAAGTTTCAGGATTCTTAGGGCTATATTTTGTAAAATCTATATTGGTTTAATATTGCTTTTAAATGTAGATAAGTATGCTAGAGAACAATAATCAATATTAGACTGAATCAGACCAAAATAAATGCTTCGTAAAGCAGAGTAGGGCAAATAATTTTTCAACCTTTGCATTAAACCAACACACCTTGAAATCTTTCAGCGTAATTTTCGAATAAGTGTTTTGAAAGATAAGCTTTTGTCAGTTACAAGTCCAAGGTATTTAATCATTTCCACCCGAGATATTGATGATATATATTTTGATGAAGTAACTTGGGTATTTGAGGGCAAACATTGACATTCTGCCTTGAATTATGAAATTAGTTTTCTATAAATTCGAAACAATAAAATTTGATGACGGCCAATCAAGAACATTAGGAAATGCAGTATCCAGTTTTGTAACCAGCTCCAACGGACCAAGCAGAAACTTCTAGGGCATCATGACTGGGATATTAACTGTTTCTTAATCTAATCTTAACCTTGTATTTATTTTCCAGATTAGTTGCCTAAATTTTAACTATTTGTATTTTGTAACTCCTTTCCTTCCTGAAAGTCAAATGTATGTGCACCTATACAGATTTTAAGACCCCATATGCTAGTAGATACTTTAGTGATATCAATCCAACAAAGTGAATAAATATCTCCATAATCTTGGCGCCTTTATATGAGTAATAGTGTATGTGTGATATTTCAGTGAAGGAGAGGTCAGACATGCAGCTTGTACTCAGTTTGAGCCAACTGGCGCTAGACGTTGTTTCCCCTGCTGGGATGAACCCAATTTCAAAGCCACATTCCAGTTTGTTTTGGTTGTTCCAAAAGATAAAGTGGCCCTCAACAACATGGTAAGCTCTTACCTAATAAAATATCATTTTTTAATTTAAATTGAAAACGGTTATAGTTTTCTATAATCATATAACTTTTATTTTTTGTTTAATTGTTATGACGACTTTGCCCAAAATTAGTTAATTGTGTTTTACAGATAGGTAGTCGCCATCTTGAGTAATTTGAATAGGAAAAGTAAATTGATCTTATTTAAAAAGAACAAAAAATATATTTGGCTCCGGGTTTTTCGACTTCACTTTTTGTGCTTGCCTTAGGTTTGGTTACGTTTGCCTTATATGGCTTGTAAAAGAAGCTCTTATCTAAAACTGTTTATTTGTTCTTTCATTTGAAACGTTGTTATGGCACTTGGTATTAACCAAGTGACATAACAATCGCAAATTCTGTCGGTCTATCGGACCCGGTTTTGCTACTTTAGGCACTTCCAGGTAAGATAGGACGATGACATTTGACAGGCATATCAGGAACCGGAGCAGATTGAATTGGAAATAGTTGTTTTCCCGATTTGACCATCTGGGGGGGGGGGGGAGTAGGGGCCCGTTAATTCGGAAAGAATTGAAAAATTCAAGTATTTTTAACTTACGAACGGTTGATCAGATCTCAATGAAATTTGATATTTAAAAGGATATCGTGTGTTAGAGCTGTTATTTTAAGTCCCGACCGGATCTGGTGACATTGGGGGGGGGGGAGTTGGGAGGGGGAAACCTAAAATCTTGGAAAACACTTAGAGTGGAGGGATCGGGATGAAACTTGGTGGGAAAAATAAGCACAAGTCCTAGATACATGATTAACATAACCGGAATGGATCCACTCTCTTTGGGTAGTTGAGGGGGGGGGGGTTAATTCTGAAAAATTAGAAAAAATGAGGTATTTTTAACTTACGAACGGGTGATCGAATCTCAATGAAATTTAATATTTAGAAGGATATTATGTCTCAGAGCTCTTATTTTAAATCCCGACCGGATCTGGTGACATTGGGGGGGGGAGTTGGGAGGGGGAAACCTAAAACTTGGAAAACACTTAGAGTGGAGGGATCGGGATGAAACTTGGTGGGAAAAATAAGCACAAGTCCTAGATACATGATTGACATAACCGGAACGGATCCGCTCTCTTTGGGGTAGTTCGGGGCGGGGGGGTTAATTCTGAAAAATTAGAAAAAATGAGGTTTTTTTAACTTACGAACGGGTAATCGAATCTAAATGAAATTTGATATTTAGAAGGATATCGTGTCTCAGAGCTCTCATCTTAAATTCCGACCGGATCTGGTGACATTGGGGGGGGGGGATTGGGAGGGGGAAACCTAAAATCTTGGAAAACACTTAGAGTGGAGGGATCAGGATGAAACTTGGTGGGAAAAATAAGCACGAGTCCTAGATACATGATTGACATAACCGAAACGGATCCGCTCTCTTTGGGGTAGTGGGGGGAAGGGGTTGATTCTGAAAAATTAGAAAAAAGGGGCATTTTTAACTTACGAACAGGTGATCGGATCTCAAAGAAATTTGATATTTAGAAGGATATCGTGTCTCAGAGCTCTTATTTTAAATCCCGAACAGATCTGGTGACATTGGGGGGGGGAGAGTTGGGAGGGGGAAACCTAAAACTTGGAAAACACTTAGAGTGGAGGGATCGGGATGAAACTTGGTGAGAAAAATAAGCACAAGTCCTAGATACATGATGGACATAACTGGAACGGATCCGCTCTCTTTGGGATTGTTGGGGTTGGGGTTAATTCTGAAAAATTAGAAAAAACTAGGTATTTTTTACTTACGAACGGGTGATCGGATCTCAATGAAATTTGATATTTAGACGGGTATAGTGTCTCAGAGCTCTTATTTCAAATCCTGACCGGATCTAGTGATATGGGGGGGGGGAGTTGGGAGGGGGAGACCTAAAACTTTAAAAACACTTAGAGTGGAGGGATCGGGATGAAACTTGGTGGGAAAAAATAAGCACTAGTCCTAGATACATGATTGACATAACCGGAACAGATCCGCTCTTTTTGGGGTAGTTAGGGGGGGGGGGTAATTCTGAAAAATTAGAAAAACTAGGTAATTTTTACTTACGAACGGGTGATCGGATCTCAATGAAATTTGATATTTAGAAGGATATCGTGTCTCAAAGCTCTTATTTTAAGTCCAGACTGGATCTGGTGACATTGGGGGGAGTTTGGGGTGGGGGAACCTAAAATCTTGGAAAACGCTTAGATTGGAGGGATCGGGATGAAACTTAGTGGGAAAAATAAACAGAAGTCTTAGATAAGTGATTTACATAGTTGTAACGGATCTGGTCTATTTGGGGGGGGGGAGTTAATTCTGAAAAATTAGAAAAAATGACGTATTTTTAACTTACGAAGGAGTGATCGGATCTTCATGAAACTTCATATTTAGAAGGACCTCGTGACTCAGATCTCTGATTTTAAATTTCAACCAGATTCAGCGTAATGGGGGGGGGGCAGTTGAGGGGAACCGGAAATATTAGAAAATACTTAAAGCGGTGAGATCAGGATGAAAGTGGATGGGAAGAATAAAAACCTGTCTAAGACACATGACTGACATAATCGGACCGGATCTGGTCTCTTTGGTGGAGTTGGGGGGGGGGTGGTAATTTTGAAAATTGAGGTATTTGTAATTTACGAAAGGGTGACCAGATCTTAATGAAATTTGATATTTAGAAGGATCTTGCGCTTTAAAGCTCTAATTTTAAATTCCGACCAGATCCTCTGACATTGGGGCGAGTTTTAGGGGGAAACCTGAATTATTTGAAAACGTGAAAATTGGAGGTATTTTTATTTTACGAATAGGTGATCGGATCTTAATGAAGTTTTATATTTAGAAGGAATTCATGTCTCGGAGCTCTTATTTTAAATCCCGACCAGATCTTTTGACATTGGGGGGTTTCACAGATTCGACCATCTAGGGGGCTAAAGGGAGAGGAAAAATTAGAAAAAATTAGGTATTTATAACATACGAGTGGGTCATCGGATCTTAATGAATTTTGATATTTAGAAGGACATCTTGACTCAGAGCTCTTATTTTATACCCTGACCGGCATTAAGCCTCTTATTTTCCTTTTGAATCAATCTATTGATTCATAGAATTTTGTTAGAGCTCATACCATATGATCTCTTGGCTCTTAGCTCTTCTTGCCTCGTCACAAGTGCCATATGAGCTCCTAGCTCTTGTTTATTACACAACAACATTAAACGATGTTTTTCTGTTAACTATTATATAACCTGGCAAAAAAAAAAGAAAAACAAATGAACAAAGTGCATCTTGAGGCCTAAATAGCCTCAAGCTGAACCGTCCGTGTGAACAGTTAAATAAGTCAAATTTTGTCTCAAGAGTCTCTTATGTGGTGGTTCTCAAGAGCCCTCCCAAGGATTTGGAAAGTCCATCACAGAGAAAAACCTTTGTCGATAATTTGTGTTCCAGTGCTGACGGAGGAATAAACGAGGTCTGCTCAAGCAAAGGGGAATGGGAACTTGTCGAGTCTATTCAACGTATGCTAGCAAAACCATTGAAAAAGCTAAGTGATCTGAACTCTCACCTGAGGCATCAGTTAAAGAACCTGTCTTTGTTGCAGTTTTTAAGAAAGTTCCTGACGATCTGGATGACTCTAAACTTAAAGAACTTATTCCAAGTTGCACTAAAATACCGCATTGTGCAAAATCTAAAGCTAACTTCCAATCTCGGAATAAGCTTGACAGATTCCTGAATGATTCAATCAAAGTTAAATACGAGCACCTTCCTGTGCAAAACTTTATTTTTTCCCTCGCCATTTCTTTAACGGCCAGGTTACTGTCCATGTCGCTGGGAACTGTACGAAGCCAGCCTTATGTTCGAGATGCAGAGCAAGTAACCGCAAGTTGACTTCCAATCACTTCATGCACTTGATTGGCACTTCATGATTTGAAGTGCAAAATCTCCCAAAATGGTGCTAAAATTCAAAACTTAGAAACTAAACTTGATGATCTTAGCCAGACTTTTCTTCTTAACAAGATCATTGTTTCTGGAATTGAAACGACCGCTCGGGACCTACCTACTCTATGCGAAAAAGTCTTAGATCGTCTGAATGCACATATGGGACTCCATCTTAATAATACTATGCTCAAGACTGTAAGGCGTTTAGGGTCTTTTGACCTGTCTCAGGTGCCAATTGAGCTTTCCTTTGTGTCTGAAGTGACATCTGTCGAAATCTTGCGTAATCGAAAAAAGCTCAAAGGTTCGCTTATTTTTGTCAACGAGGCCCTCACAAAAGAAAGGCAGGAAGTTTTCAAACTAGCGCGCAACAAATTCGACAAGAAGAACGTGTGGACCATGAGAGGAGTTATTTATGTGAAAAGCGGCTCGCAAAATATTCAGTGTAAATCGACTAGTGATGTAGTTGAAACCCATGATTTGGCTAATGAGCCGTCGATAGCATAAATAAACGGTGGTTTCTTGTTTTCCTTGTGACTGTGTAGTATGAACCGCTTCCAGACTTTTTTGGATTCCCGTTTAAAAATAGATGCGATTCTGAATACGTCTATTGGTGGTGATAAAGATGTGCCTTATGCTAAAAATTTACCCGACTTTGATTTTTCTTCAGAAGGCACTTTAGAGTGTGAGCCCGACAGATGTAAATTCCCGGTCACAGTGCTTCATGTCAATGCTCAGGGTTTACAAAATGCGTATAATGAACTCAAGTTTTTGCTATCATCTAGTCCAAAAGATATTGTGGCCATATGTGAAACGTTTTTGTCTAGTTCTTCACCTATGTCTATGCTCGAGGTTCCTATGATGAAAAGTGTATCTCGCAGTAGGAAATTGAATGCACGAGGTGGACAGGTGATCTGTATTCGCCAGGATTGGTCTTTTAGTGTAATAAAGGATATATCAATTTGGGAAGAGGGTTTATGTGAAACGCTATTTGTGGAAATTAATCCCAGGAGTGGTGATTCGTTTATATTTGGTTCAGTATATAGACCTCCATCGAGTAACCCAAAAAGTTTTTTTGAGGTTTTTGAGTCGGTTCTTTTAAAACTCAGTGAGTCAAAGAAACCACTTATTGTATCAGGGGACTTTAATTTTGATTTGCTGAATTTAGATCTGCGTACTCATAAGGAATTTTTGAACATTATGCTTTGTGCTGGTTTTCTTCCCAGCGTTTCTCTCCCAACTAGGGTTACAAATACTACAGCTACACTGATTGATAGCATATTTTTTTCTGTTAATTCAGTTAAAGCACTGAAAGCCTCTGTAATTTTATCTGATATGTCAGACCATTTCCCGGTGAGTGTTCCTCTTGATTTAGGGAGAGTTTATGCTCGTTCTTGGGATGCTAGAGATGATACTTCACATAAACGATTTGAGTGGATTGATTTTAAGCTCCTACGTGAACTAATTAATAGTAACGATTGGAGTCTAGTTTATGGTTCAAATGATGTTAATGTTGCATTTTCTAAATTTATTTCTGATATGATACGGCTCAGAAAGGAGGCTACTACAACTAAGTTTATACATGGGAAATATTCAAAAAAATTTGATCCTTGGATTACCGAAGGAATTTTGATTTCAATTAAAAACAAGAAATAAAAATTTTTAAAAATTCCAAGTGATGCCTCTTTTGAAGAATATAGAGCATATAGAAATAAGTTAAATTCGATTGTTAGATATACAAAGAGAACATATTATAAAGATAAGTTTATTCAGTATAAGTCAGATATGAAAAAAATTTGGCGATTGATTAATGAGAGAATTCGACCTAGCCATAAATCTAAATCTAGTGTTGATTGCCTAGAAGTTGATGGAAGGAAGGTAACTGACCGTAAAGAAAATTTGAATATATTGGGAGACTATTTTAGTTCAGTAGGAAAAAAGCTTACATCGGATTTTTTTTTCTCCATTGTTAAGTATCCCTACCATTTCTTTTGATAATGATCATCAAACTGCCCTTTTGGTTTTTCCGAAACGACGCCCCAACATGTGAAAAAAATTATCATGAAGCTTAAAAATAGTTCTTCGTCTGATGAATTTGGTTTTTCTACTCGAACAGTAAAGCAGGTAGCTTTTGATGTTGCCCCATTACTTTCACACATATATAATTTGTCATTTGTACATGGAGTTTTTCCCGATTTGTTGAAGAAAGCTAATGTTATTGCACTACTTAAAGGCAGAATTACTAGTGATCCTTCAAATTATAGAGGTATATCACTTTTATATTAGCTCCATAATTATTTAATTGGTAAAAATATTTTTCATCCTTCTCAGTTTGTTTTCATTAAAGGAAAATCAACGGAGTTGGCAATTCATCATGTTCTGCTTGAGATAAATGATGCAACTGACAGTGATCAGTATGCGTTGGCGGTATTTCTTGATGTCGCCAAGGCCTTTGACACAGTCAACCATCGTCTGTTGTTAATGAAACTCCAAAAATATGGTTTTGCTTCAAATTCTTTAAATTTTTTTAAAACTTATCTTACGGATAGAAAACTTGAATGTCATGATAGAATTCATGGTATCCGTCCGGAAAGTTTTTTGACAAGTTGTGGGGTCCCTCAAGGGTCTGTCCTTGGACCGACCTTACTCCTTCTATATATAAATGATTTGCCTGAGATATTACTACTTTGTAAAATTGTAATGTTTGCAGATGATGTTGTTATTTTTGCATCTCATGCTGATTTATCCATACTCTTTCGGAATCCTAATATCACACTTTTATCTGCAGGGGATTGGTATGCCAGAAATTTACTTTCATTAAATGAGAAGAAGTGTCAATATATGCTGTTTTCTCGATCTGGTTCTCAGAAGACAGAACAGTTTTCTCTTTATCTAAATGATAGGGTCCTACAACGTGTTGATAAATTTAAATATCTTGGAATTATTTTGGATGAAAATCTGTCTTTCCGTGAACACGTGAAAACAATGTCTCTAAAAATTTCGCGAAATATCGGCATTCTGTCTCGTTTATGCCATTTTTTTCCAAGGAATATTTTAAAGACAATATATTTTTCTTTTGTTAATCCATATTTTCTTTAATGTGTTTCTGTTTGGGCATCTACTTTTCCTTCAACCTTTAAACCTCTTCAAACTCTACAAAATAAAGCCCTTAGATTAATGTTTAATGTTAATAATAGATTCTCAGTTAGCCATCTTTATGGATCTTCTGGTTTCTTCTCTTCATCAACATCATTTTATTGCCATTTCTAATATTTGCCACAATTATGTTTTTGGACAACTTTCACTAAATTTCCCAAGATTATTCCCGACAAATTCACAATTCCACAATTACCCAACATCTCATAGTTCTGATTAATCTTTTGAAATTAGGCCAACGGTGCGATCGGGATTTAGTTTGCGTCATATTGGTTCAAAAGTTTGAAATTTAATCCCAATAGCTGTGAGAAATTGTAATGATAGAAATAAAGTTCTGAAGTTATTAAGAAATCATGTTGCTAGTCCCCATAATATTTTCCTTTGTAAGTGTTGAAGTTTGATTTCCAAAAGAAGTGCAAATTAGTTTAAGCCGAAGTAATGATGGTTTTTTCTTTTGTTTGTGTTTATATTTTTATTTTTTTTGGTGATATACCACGTGCTTAAGCATGCCATTAGGCATTTGCACTGTTTGTTTAAATGGTTTAAGTCTTGTTGTAAATAAATATGTATCTATCTATCTATCCATCTATCATGCAAGAAAACTCTAAACTTGTGTTACTTCTAAAGTGGAAGGTTATGTGTGCTGTAGTGTTAACTGGATAGAATAAAAGTACTTTATTATCAAGCAAACTCTCACAACATAAAACTGCCGAACTTGTTGCCTTCAGTCAGCTAGCCTATATTGTATACAAAAAAAAAAAAAAAAAAAAAAAAAAAACATAAGCACACCAGTGAAATATTAAACCATTGCCTACCAGGGATGACCTGTCAATCAAACTGGCCTGTCAAATACAATGAATAAAATGAAAAAAAAAATGGGGACACGAGTAAAAACATAAGTACATTATAAAAAACATACACCAATGAATCCAACTGGCCTGTTAGATAAAAATGAACCAACAAAACTAACTCATTAACAATATAGATGGCACATTAATGTGATGCATTACAAATTTTATTTAGTTATGACTTCAACAAATGCTGGTACAAAGCTCTTTCCGTAGCGCTCAGTTCTTGCTGAGGGTTAGGATTAAAACTGAGATTTTTTGTGCTTTTGATATGAGTAAACGGGGCTTTGGAGGGCAATAAGCGGCTGGGAGTATACATTGGAAGCGTGGGTTACAACGCAGATTATTTCCGAAATTGGTACAAGGAGTATCCTGTCGGGCTGCCAAGTTAGGGAGGCGGAATTCCTTAAGGAGGAAAATGTAAGGCACTTTGCCCTGACCGTAAATAATTGTTAGGGCTCTCTTCTAGAAAATTTCTAGTCTATCGGACTGATCCACCGTAAGACCAAAATGCCACACCGAACAAGCATACCCAAGCTGTGGACGGATAAAAGATATAAAAAGTCGGAGGACATGTGCTTTTGGGTACAAAAATTTAGCAAATAGCTTAAGGAGAGACAGAGATTTACTAGCCTGTTTAACAATAGAGCAAATATTGGCCTCCCATTTCAAATCGCTAGTCAAAGTGACCCCTAAAAGTTTAATTTTTGTTGTAATTATTTCATTAGGTATCGGGGTTATAAATGATGGTTTTGATTTAAGAAAATTAAAGGTCGTAATATGAGATTTATGGGAGTTTACTTTCATTATTGACTGGGCTGCTTCACTTGCAACTTCTTCGAGAATTTCTATTGCACTGCTGTTAATATTTCTTCTGCACTTTTCGAGCAATGACATGTCATCCACAAACTTCCATCGATTTGCTGATTCATTTGCAAGATTGTTGATCATTACCAAAAATATTAAAGGACCCAAAAGCGTACCTGCAGAACTCCGTAAGAAATAGGAAGTGAGTCAGAATAAACATTTTATACTTAACAACTTGACTCCTATTTGACTGAAAAGATGCAATAATGTTGACTAGAAAAGGGGGGACATTACATGCATTCAGTAATTTTTCAACTAAAACATTATGATTAATAGATCAAAAGCCTTTTGGAGGTCAATTAAAAGGAGATTGAGCCAGGTATCTGGCTCGTCAAGTAATTTATATACAGTATCTAGGAACTGACCAGGTAATGTGTCGTTGATAAAGCTTTCATGTTTCTGAATTGTTGTTCATTAATAAGTACAAGGATTGTCTTTTTAAGCCAAGGGGGCATATTGAAGTTCTCTTTAGTTTACGTATTTTTGCCTCAACACCAACAGGTTTTGCTACAGGGATATCCTTGTCTGGTGCTGGGGGGCGGCGAATATTACATGAGAGAGCAGGAATGGTTTGTACAATAGCGGCAAGGTGTTTATTTAATGAGTTGGCCTGAGTTTCAGGGGGAACATCAAGATTAAAGTCAATATTTTTGACTTTTTTACCACTGATTTTCTTGACTGTATTATACCACTGCTTTGGTTGGGCTTTAAAGAGCTCACTTACTTTATTAAGGTAATACTGGGCTGAAGCTTTCCAAATCTGCTTTTTTACAGATTTCCTTAGTAGGTTAGCTTCTTCAGTTTTTCCTTGGCGGAACAGTCTTTGTCGGATTAAACTTTTTATTGCATCATTTGTATACGGCTTATCATTAGAACATTTTTTCCCTTTTGACCTCTAGAAAATGAATTTAATAATTATTGATAAGTTTTTCTTGGAAAATTTTGGCTTTCTAATTCGATTCGTTGGTAGCAAATACATCTTCCCATTGCTCTTCTGAAAGCCATGTACCAAAATTGAGTAGACCGCTATCAGTAATTGGTCGATACTTAAATATATGAAATTTATACTTGCAGATATGATCTTATATCGGACTTAGCGAAAGCGTAAAAAGGTAACTGCCACCAAGTGGAGGGAGGGAATTGGGTCTTTGATAGAATACATGCATGTTTGTACAAATAATATCAAGCGAAGTACCACCTTTTGTGGTTGGGATATTTACAATTTGTTTTAAATTAGCTTCCCGACAAAGATGACTTGTATTTAGTTCATTTCCGTTACCGGTAAGTAGGATCCCAGCATTTGGATGTTTAGACTGGAGGTAATCAAACGTTGCACGGAGTTTTTCCAAGAAATCTTTACGCTGCTCCGATTTTTGACCGAGTGAATAATAAAAATAACCAACAATGATATTAGCTAATGGGAGTGGTAGAACTTTCGGTGTAACTTTAATCAAAATTATTTCATCATGCTCATTTATTCCTGGAACGTTTACTTCCCTTGGTGACAAATTTTCACGACGAAAAATTATTACCCCTCCCCTCTTTTTACCAAGGTATTGATCATGTGGGCAGAGTTACTCGGTAAAATAAGCCATTTTGAGAGTATCCAGGTCTTGGGTCTGAACCCCGGTTATACAAATTAAGCCTGATGCTAGCCTATTCGCTGTAATTTCAAGCTCAATAGGTTTTACAGAATTAAGGCTTTCTGCATTACTTAATAACAACCTAGGGAAATGGTAGCGTAGTTTATTATTCTTATGTTTACTATTGTGAGTACTAGAAACTGTCCTGAAAATCGTAAACCGTCAAAAGTAAGGTCATAATGCTAAGCCTTTTCTCTTGAAGTATTAATTGAGCCTTTGTGAATAAACTACCAGTGCTAAATGATCTTTTTTCTAGATATTCTGTTATTTTTATACCAGAGCATTTTATTACTAAGTTTAGTGTGAATTTACTTAAATTAAAAGGTGCTTCATCATTATGTGTTCCCGCTAAAATCTTCAGTCGAAAGGGTAGACCGTCGGGAGGTCTAGCATTCTTTTTTATTTCCTTATTTCAGTTCTAGTTAATTCTGATTTGTTTTCTTCTTGTATGGGTTTTATTTTGAGTAAAGTTCAGGCTCTTTGCCACCTTGTGTAAAGATCTACTAAATTTTCAAATTATGACACGAGACTTTGCCTGGAAATGCATGTTATCGAAATTTCTATGCTTTTCGTTTTGCCGAACATCAAGCTGTCCCACTTCGGAAAATAGGTAAGGGAATTATTCCAGGCTGGTCTTCGAACCCTGGTCTCGTTGCTTCTTGCGTCGAAGCAAATTTTGGGTTCCATCTCAGGAAGGATTTCGACCGTCCTTCGACTGGTGCTGTGAATCTTGTTCGTCTCTGTACAAAGAGAATTTTTTTTAAGGATCTGACTCTTTATCGTCGAAACGCCAATTCAGAACGTGCTAAAAATAACAGAATTTTTTTTTTAGAATTATCTCTTACAAAGATAGGTCTCCTTCATCTGTCTCTGCGGCTGACATCCCTGATGAAGAATGTTATACCTTCTATGAATCCGAATATGCTGCTCCTGAT
The DNA here is from genome assembly GCF_032884065.1 of Artemia franciscana. NCBI lineage: Eukaryota > Metazoa > Arthropoda > Branchiopoda > Anostraca > Artemiidae > Artemia > Artemia franciscana. The sequence goes on along the minus strand of NC_088863.1, from coordinate 28,075,503 downwards.
CAGAACCTTGAATTTTTTCATGAAACTAAGTTACATAATTTCCTTGCTACCAGTCCCAACAGTGATACAGCGCCAACTGTAGATGTCATTGGGCATTTAAAGCCTAAATCATCCAATAGTATTGAACACACCAGTGCTTTGCATTTAAAGTTTGGGGGAGAGCCATTAGTCCAAAACTTGGTACTTTTAATGCATATAACTCTACACAGCGAATTCTACCCTCTCCTTTTCGCATTGGAGATCTTATCCCAATTCCCAAAAAAGGAAAACCAAACCCAGAATGTTCATCATTTCGACCTATTACGAATCCGACATTCTTTTGCAAAGTCTTTGGGCTTTTTTTTTCGATCTGATCTTGAACAGACATGTTATACTCTTCCTCACCAGTTCGGATTCAAACGGGGAATAGGTTGTGCTGATGTCCTGACAGTTGTAGCCAATGCAGTAATTGATGTCGGATTCTCAGGAGAATGTCTTATTCTCGCTAGTCACGATATCAGACGAGGCTTTGATCTCCTCATCTACCCAGTTATACTCCTCAAAATGGCCAAACGTGAACGAATGTCTTCGAGATATGTACTGTCGATTATGTATTCGCCTGAAACTACCTGCAAATAAAATGTGCCCGCTGTTCCACTTTGGAAACTCATTCCTGTCTTGAAAGGTGAACGTCAAGGAGCGGTTTTTTCTCCTAATCTTTCCAGTAATTGTGTTTTGGATGCTCAAGACCAGTGCCCCATATCTTTGATACTATCTTCATTGAATCTGTCTCTAGTTTGTTATACAGATGACCTTTTAAACCTCAGCCATACCCTCCAAAGAATGAATGACGTCTTTGTCACACCTTAAGAGGAGTATCTTAAACATGGCCTTCGTTTCGATGCTGATAAGTCACAAATAGTGCTTTTTAATTGTAAAGATGAGCCACTGTTCTCAATAGCCATTGGTCTCAATAGCCATTGGTGATGCCGCTGTTAGAGTCGTAGGCCACCTCGTTTATCTATGTCTTCCTATTGGTTTGTCGCTACGCCTTAGCCACTAATCGTAGACCATCTTGCTCGACGCATATTTGCCTCTTTTGCATTGATTATTGCAGCGAAATCTCGATTCAACCGCCTACTATTAGCTAGCCTTTTCAATGCTGTAACCCTCCCTCACTTCTTGTATATTGCTCTATTCTGGAAGCTATTTAGTGGAAGTAGTAGGGGCAGTTTAAGCACTAGTAGTGTTGTATTAGTAGAAGTAGTGTGAGAAGAATAACTAGCAGGAGTAGTATGCACATGCTGCATTTTGACCAGTTGAACATCCCCTTCGTAATGCCGTATAAATTTTAGCTTGATTCGATGAGCCATTCCAAAGGTATTGCTGATATGCCCTTTTGACAGTTTGTGTGTACATAGTATGTTCAGATTTTGTTCAACTTTCCCTTCAACATTTCCCCAAATTTTCACTTCAATAACCTCATCCTAGGTAGTACTCACTACAGCAGTAGTGTTTGTAGTGTTAGTAGTGACTATAGTTGTATTAGTAGTAATAGAATGTATAGTAGTTGTAGTAGTAGTTTTACTAGTAGTAATTGTAGTAGTAGTATTAGTAGCGTGCAAATATTGCCTCCTGGTCGATTGATTTTCCCTTATTAGCATTCCCTGAAACTTTAATACCCTAATCCTGAATCCTGAATCCAAAGTTATTGTGCATTTGCATCAGAAAGGAAATTAATATTCACCATATACAGACCTAGCCTATACCAATTCAGGGTATATATTTGCACGTTAGTGAGTATATGTGTATGTATGTGTATATGTGTGTATGTGTATATGTATGTGTGTATGTATGTGTATGTATGTGTATGTATGTATATATATGTATATATGTATATATATATATATATATGTATATATATATATATGTATATGTGTAAGCCCTATAGATAGGTAGAGTAGCTCCATAGGAGGCTTAGGCCAAGTAGGACCTTGTCCCAGTGGGGCCCATAATAGAAACTGGGAAACCCTCCCCTGGGGGTCATAATTTCAGGTGGAGGAGGAAGAAGGCCCCTCAAATGTACACTCAGCAGGGCCAACTGCCGTGTTCACGCGTCAGATGAGTTACAAAACTTCTCCCAGTAATGGGTTAAATTGCATGGTGAGGCAGAACACCATCGTGGGAGGATCCTCTATAGGAGGACAACTGCGGCAGGGCGTAAGATCCAGATTTATGGACAACGGCCTCTGTAAAGGACTACCTCGACCCTTTCAGGGTACCTGCAAGACTGGGAAACTTGCGGTCAATTTTTCCCACTTGAGGAGTGGCGCCCCTCGAGGAAATTATAGCCTAGTAAACAACACAGCACTCGTACGGGATTCTGATTATTGGATAATTTTCTGGGCTTGGTTTGTTTTGATGGGCGTTTTCGGGCTGAAAAACCTCTTCCTAGCTAATTTATCTACTATGGGCTGCCTCCCCGTAGTAGCATAATATTTGTAGGCATGAATATATAATGAGTCGGAGGTAATAGGCTTGGGACTGTCTGTGCAGGATTTCGACTCTTGTTGATAGAAGAGCATCGCCAAGTGCTGAAAACCATGTTGTGACCAAGATGGGCCCAGGATTGCACAAAGCCTCCAACTTACTGGAGGTCCCAGGGACTTCTTGCTGTCCGGTTCTAAGCCGGCTTAAGCGCTTCGGTGTAGACTTGAGAAGATATGTTGGTCCCCATCCTGCACTGGTATCCGGGATCACTGCTTTTCTTGAGGCCAAAATAATTTCAAAGATTTAAAGAACATGAAAATTGGAACTTGGAATGTTACGACGTTAAAAAATGACTTTCGCATCGACATTTTGACTGACGAATTCAGACGGTTTGAACTGGATTTATTAGGAGTTTCAGAAACTCATATCCCAGGGGTAGGAAGCATGAAATTAGGTGACATAGAATTTGTTTACTCAGGAAGGAAGGATGGGGTACATAGACAGGGAGTAGGGCTCATGATGAATAAGGAAGCTGCTAAGTCTTGTTTAGGCTGGGAAGGTATTAATAATAGAATACTAATTGCTCATTTTATGACTAAAAAGTTTAGGGTATCAGTTATAGTAGTATATGCCCCCATTGAACCAACTGATGGAGATACTAGTGACTCAGATGAATTTTACTTACAGTTACAGGAGCAAATAGACAGGGTACCAGGTAGAAATATGGTGTTTTTGCTAGGAGATTTTAATGCCCAGGTTGGTAGAAATAGGGATAGATGGTATCCTAGCCTAGGTAATTTTGGTGTAGGAAAAGAAAACAGTAATGGCTATAGGCTTTTGCAATTTTGTAGGTATAACAACCTAGTTATAACCAATACGGTGTTTGGTCACAAAATGGCCCATAAGTTGACATGGTATTCACGTGATGGTAAGACAGCAAACCTTATTGATTATGTTATTGTAAACAGAAGACTAGCAGGATCAATACAAGATACTAGGGTGTATAGGAGTGCCGTTATTGATGTTAAAAGTAAAGATCACCATCTAGTAGTGTCTAAGGTTAATTTAAAGCTGAAATTTCGGAAGAGTAACTCCCTCCCGGGAAGTTATGATGTTGGTAGACTTCAGGATGAAAATTTGAGAAAAAAAATTCCAGGAACAGTTGAGTACTAAACTTGAGGGTTTAAAATTTGACAATGTGGAAGATGGATGGAATAATTTCAGAAAAACAATTTGTGAAGTTGCTGATGGTGTCCTAGGGAAGAGTGCTAAGACAGCAACTAGGAATATTAGTGAAAAAGCTTTAGGTTTAATAGAGAGTAGAAGGGGTTTGTATAAGAATTATCTGAGCGATAGGTCGTATGAAAACAAAAGGAATGTAAAGAAAGTGGAGAAAGCATTAAAATATGAACTAAGGAGATGTGAAATGGAGGCGATGGATAAAATTGCTGAGGATCTGGAAGATGCGGCTAGACGGCATAATAGTAAAATATTATACTGGCATGTTAATAAATTGAAAGGGAGTAGCCGATCCGGACTAGTCCCAGTTAAAGATAGAAATGGGGTCACAATTAGTGATAAGGAAAAAGTTAAAGAAAGATGGGTGGAACATTTTGAGAATGTGCTAAACCGAGATACAGTTGCAGGAAAAGATATAGATGAAAATGAAAAAGTTTGTGATACCTTGGATGTGAAGGAAGATTTGTTTAGTGAGGAAGAATTAGCGACAGTACTAGAAGGATTAAAAAATAATAAGGCCCCAGGTGCTGATAGTATGATTAATGAGTTCCTTAAATATGGTGGCTCTGAGGTTAGGAATAAGCTACTGAAGATTATGAACATGATTTTTGAAAAAGGGGAAGTACCCAATGATTTTAGGAAAACCTTAATTAAACCACTGTATAAGAAAGGTGACAAGAGTGAATGTCGGAATTATCGAGGCATTAGTCTGGTCTCTGTAGGTAGCAAATTACTGAGTAATATGATGCTTTTTAGAATGAGACATGCTGTAGACAAAGTTTTAAGGGAAGAACAATGCGGTTTTAGAAAAGGTAGAGGATGTGTCGACCATGTTTTCACTCTTAGGTTAATAATTGAGAAGTCCCTTCGTTGTCAAACACCTTTGGTCCTTAGTTTTATCGATTATGAGCAAGCTTTCGATTCTGTTGATAGAACAGCGTTAACAAAGGTCTTATCGTTATATGGTATACCAGAAAAATACATTAAAGTGATTTGCGCTATGTACGAGAATAATACTGCTGCGGTTAAGGTAGGAAATGAGGTTAGCAACTGGTTTTGTATTAAATCAGGAGTTAAGCAGGGTTGTGTTCTATCCCCCTTTATATGGATCATTTTGATGGACTTCGTCTTAAGGAGCACAGGAAAGGCAATTGGAGACCATGGAATCAAATGGGGAGGAAGAACGCTCCTGGACTTAGATTATGCTGATGATTTAAGCATATTAGATGAAAGTGTGAGCAAAATGAATGAATTTTTAGAGGTTTTACGAGTTCAGGGTGCTAAAATAGGCTTGAAAATTAATGTTAAGAAGACTAAGTCACTAAGGTTAGGAATAAGTGAAGATGAACAGGTGACCTTAGGTAACGAAAAGATTGATCAGGTTGGGAGCTTCAGTTACCTTGGTAGTATTATTAGTAAAGATGGTGGGAGCAGTGAAGATGTTAAAAGTAGAATAGCTAAAGCTCAGGGTGTTTTTTCACAGTTAAAAAAAGTTTGGAAGAATAGAAAGATAAGCCTACAAACCAAGATTAGAATATTGGAAGCTACAGTGATGACAGTGGTCAAATATGGCTCTGAAGCATGGACACTCCGAAAAGCAGATGAAAATTTACTAGATGTTTTCCAGAGAAATTGCCTACGGATTGTTCTGGGTACCCGGCTGACTGACCGTATTTCAAACAGTAGGTTGTACGAAAAGTGTGGTTCAATCCCGCTTTCTGGGGCTATAATGAAAGAAAGGTTGAGATGGCTAGGCCACGTTCTACGGATGAAGGATGACAGATTACCGAAGATTGTCCTTTTTGGCCAACCGTCTGGGGCTACACGGAAAGCAGGTCGTCCTTGTCTGGGTTGGGAGGATGTCATAAATAAGGATTTAAAGGAAATGGGAACTTCCTGGGAGGGTGTAAAGAGGGAGGCTTTAAATAGATTAGGTTGGAGGAGGAGCGTGCGTAGCTGTGTTGGCCTCAGGCGGCTTGGTGCTGCAGTGAGTTATTAGTAGTAGTAGTAGTAGATTGTCTGAAAATCTGGTCCATTTTTTTCGGTTCACTAAGTATTTGCTTCGGTTACCACTTTGGTGTCGGGATTGTTTGTCGATTAGAATATTCAAATTCGCTGACCCTGATCTTGCAATTTCTAGATTAATCGCTAAGCATAACCGAAAACTTAATTCTTCACATAATTGGTGGTATCCTGTTTTAACCAATAGTATTTTTTGTATGTCTGTGTCATGACCGTATTTAGTACAACAATATTTAAATTTGACTCTAACTCATGTTTTATTTTTATATAGTTAGTTGTTGCTCCTATGACTAGTGTTAGTGCAGTAATTGGTTCCTTGTGCATGTGTTTTTGGTTTGTTGGTTTTCCTTTTTCTTCTTTTCTTTTTCCTCTACTCCGTCTTATCATATTGTGTGAATGATGGGTATACAATAAATGAACAAATAAATAAATATCCCGAGTTATCTCTGAAGACACAGAACAAACCGTTTTGCTTGGTAGCGTTTGAGTGTATCCAATAAGATACAATTTTAGAAATGAATAAGTAGTTACAACCTAGCACACATTTTTGTTTGTATGAATTTGTATAAGGTGTTAAACTATGCAGAATTTTCTAAGTATCCCTTATGAGTTTATCTATCTTATGTTCGATCCCACATGACCTTGGAATAATTGTTCAGTAAGTTCAAATGGAAAGTTTTTCGGGTGTTTAATAAAGTGTGATTGGACATTTGGGGAAGGTAATAAGGTAAAATCATTGAAGTTCGATATTGAATCAAATATGAACTATACTCGAAAAAAATGCCTTTGAGATATTCCAAATTTTTTTCGGTATATGTAAAGGACCTGAATCGAAATTTTAAGAATTAAAACATCCTTTAGGAAAAATTTCATTGTTTTGGAAGTTTTTCAGAGAGAACTTTTAATACCTTATTCAATTCAAGAATATAATCGTGTTTTATTGTAGCAGTCTAAGTTTTTGTATAATTGTTTTTTTATTGTTATTTTGGAATTTCTGGTGTTTCAGATGAACATAGAGAAGAAATTTCAAATTCAAAATAATAAGGAAAGGAACAATGATAAAAAGAAATTGATAGAAGAAAAACAAGAAATTTTCCCTTAGAATTGGGCCTGCGTTACCCGTCCTGGTGCTGCTGGTACTCCTTAGTATCCGAAATCAGGGCGTTAGTTTGCTAATTTTGAGTCTCAAAGGTATCTAAACCAGGATAGTACCCTTCTAATTCTGGCGCCATAGGAAATTCAGTAAGTTTCGGGCAGTGGTGCCAACTCAAGATAATGTAGCGGGGCAAGGATTTTTAAAAATTTATTTAATGAACATAAAAAAGGTGTTTTCCAAAATCTTGGGGGAAATTACGAAACCCCTCATTCAGCCTAAATGGCGGGAATCCTCCGACTGTTGGGGTCTCTAGAAGACTTACTCATGCAATTTCTCTTGGGTAAAAGCAACCACGGGCACTTTATAGCAGACATAATTTTTTAATTCTTGTGACATTATATTTTTGGCTGTTGGGGGTGGAGGGTGGAGGAGTTATGATCAAGGTAGTACTTCAGTGAATATTTGCCCTTTTTTTTCAATACACGTATCAGACTAATTCTTCGCTTTCCTAGCAAAACGGTTTTTGCAAGTAATGATTAGGTCTCTTCAATGCCAAAAAGTGCAAAGATTTCTTGAAGCTTTTGAACTATTGTTTAGAAATGTGTTGCAATGATTTGAGTCAATTGGAATTAAACTCACCGTCTGATTCATGGTGAGAACGAATAAAAATTTTACAATGCTTCACCTCCATCCCAACTATAAAAACTGATAGGATGGTGAAAATATATACTACTTTGTCCCCGGTTACCTATGCTCTTAAATACAAGGTCTACGATACAAGTTAAATACAAGGTCTCGAACTTTGATCATTCCCTCACTGGTTTAACTTGTTTAAAAAAACAGTTAGGGAATGTTATAAACCTGTTCAGGACGCCTCCCGAACAGGTTTATGATCCTGTTCTCCTGTAAGCCAGCTTTGAAAAACATCTGAAGAGATAAAACTGATGTCTATCAACTTTTGTTCTGTTTAATGGTAACTTGCTTCTATTTGACTGGTTCAATTTCTTATAAGTAATATAATATTGTTATAGCCCGAAGTAAGCAGCATCGAACATCCTACAAATTCAAGTCTTCGTGTTGTAAAATTTGACACAACTCCCATGATGTCAACATATATAACAGCAGTATATGTTGGAGAAGCCGACTTCATTGAATCAAAAACAAACAGCGGTGTGGTAGTTAGGGTCTTTACCCCAAAAGGAGAGGCTGAAACAGGGAGGTTTTCTCTAGATTTGGCTGTGAAAACGCTCGAGTTTTTTGACGATTACTTCAAAGTACCTTATCCACTTCCTAAGGCTGATATGATTGCTATTTCAGAATACTATGGAGGTAAGAATTTAAATAACCAGTTGTTATAGTTAAGTTTAATTCTAGTTTGAATCTTCAACTTAAGAGATAGTTAACTTTTTCATCAAAATGTTTGCTGAGGATCAGTAAAATTCTATTTTCCATTTACTTTATTGACGTTACTCCATGTAGCAGTAGTATCTTTGGCGAGCCATTTCTGCTGCATGAACAGACTACTCATATAACTGGAATATCTGATTGCCCAGAATAGTGACATGTCATCAAGAAATTGTGCTGTCATGAATCGTGCTATTTAGAAAAAAGTCCCCAAACTTGAATAATCTCTGCAATTAGCTCTTAATTTTTCTCCTTTTTTCTGAAACAATAATTTGTGTCAATCGTATATATTTATTGTTATCAAGTAATAGCATTTGAAAAACCGCGATGACACTTATATTGCAAGTCAATGTAACGTCCTATCTGTTTTTAAAAATGGAAATTTTACAGGAAATCCCTTAAGACTATGGAGGAATTGTTCTCTTTTTGGCTCGTTATAGTGATTTTGCCTTGAAGGCCTTTGACCTTACCGTGTCTCTTGAGGTTTAAAAGCCATAGATTGTCACTTAATGCCGAGGATGTTAGTCTAATGGGATGATTTGTTGTTGGGGTCGCATGATCGACATTATATTCCACCAATTAAAATTTGTCTCTGTCCATGCTTGTAAAGAGTCCGACTTGAAGATCAAGTTTCAATAGTTTGTCCAAGAAATGAATTATTCGTTTCCCCTTTTAGGTGCAATGGAGAATTGGGGCCTCGTGACATTTCGTGAAACAGCTTTACTTGTTGACCCTGTGAAAACATCCGTTGCGAGGAAAAAAAGAGTTGCCAGCACAGTAATGCATGAGCTTGCACACATGTGGTTCGGAAACCTGGTTACCATGGTACGAGTTTTGATATGCCTTTTAAGAGTACCCAATTGTATAGAGTTTTGGGGACTGCTAGAACTACCTGTCATACATTCAAAAAACCATAGCGAAATTTGCTTTAGCAATAAAATATTTTACTGGCTCATCAAAATGAATTTCTTCTGCAAAGTTTTTTGAAAAAAAAATTATTTTCTTTGATTTAACGAGACCACGTTAAGCTATTGTAAACGTTTCCTTTTCGTCAAAGAATTTTTAGAAAGCGAAAAATAAATATTTTGACTAAAATCTGAAGTGTGAAATCTGAATTAATTATATTTACCGATGGTGGTCGGTTTTTTGTCGTTGTGTGCTAAAATTAGCCAAATCTTTTAAATGTTAGTTTCACGCACAAATTTACAAAAATTCAAGCTTGTTGTGTATTTTTTTAATGTATTTTTCGCATTTGAGCAATCACTTTTTGTGTGTGTTTGTTTGTGTGTCTACCAAGAGAAGCTGTCCGTCTGAAATGTTTAGTCTCCTCTCAAGAGACTCTCTACATCTATTACTATAAAATATTATCAAAGAGCTGTGGACGCAAAAAGGAAATTTTGGGCAATGTGTGCTGTGTTGCATCACTAACTAACGTTTGTTTGGCAATTAATTTGAAAACACAGAATTTTCCTCAGTTATTTGATGGTTCTGTGAACATTTTTTTGAAATCCCAGATGAATAGCTAGAAATGAAGATTATTTTCAAGTGCTTACAAACATAGAATGCTTGCTGTTATTTCGGAATCTGGAGATTAATCAAAAATTGAATAAAAAAATGTAAGTAGATTCATTTCTTCTTCAAAGATTCATTTTTTTCTTTAAATCAGTTGCCGATTTTTCAGGAATGGTGGACGGACCTTTGGCTAAAGGAAGGATTTGCAACGTTCTGTTCTTATCTTAGCGGGGACAAACTTCTACCCAGTTATGAGTTTATTAACTCAATGTTCTCTGACTGTTATGGATCAGCTTTTCACCTTGATTGTCTTCGTAGCTCACATCCAATTGAAGTACCTGTGTCGTCACCAAACGAGATTGATGAAATTTTTGATGAAATTTCTTATTCCAAAGGTTCTGTGCTTATCAACATGATTCATAACTTCATTGGTGATGAGGTAAGTTGTAGATTTAAATATAATCCGTATAAGGACTGTGTATTGTGAATGTTGTTTTTTTGGACGTTTTTCTTTCTTCTTTAACTTTGTCCCTCCATGTGAATTGTTTTTGCCTGTATACTCTTGCTGTTTCTTTTACTTCTTGTTTTGTTTCCACTTTGGACAATTGTAGAATATTTTTGATTTTATCGATTTATTATATGCTTCTAGTACGTTGGTTATTGACCTACAGTCTATCTTTTATTAAGCTTTCTTAAGTTTTGTATTTAACTTGGAGCTTTTTTAGTGCTGACTAAAATTTTTGACCGATCTTTAATATGCTGCAGACGGCAAATTTCTTTGATATTTTTATAGCAGGCAAGTCATAAATTCTTTTTGTTCATACTTCCTTTTTTGTTTTTATGTTTCCTTTTTATACACATGGTGCCGTATTTGATTTTATGATCATTTTGAAATTTATGCTGTTCGCTAGTACGCCCCCTTGTATCTGATGAAACTATTTTTTAGATAGGCAATAAAACAGAAAATAACCGTTGACGGATTTTTAGACAATGTAGGAGAGCTTGTGAACCGTCAGACGAAAAGTGGCGTACAAATTAGGCGATTATTTCTTTTACAGTATCTGCCTCTCAAAGAAAAGATCAGTTTGTGGCAAACTGGAGCAAATGCTTTACCTTTGAAAGCACTGTGAAGGATTTCAGGAATGGCTGAGAAAAGAAAAAAACGATGACGGTGCTTATATAAATGTTGGTGCTACTATATTCCTTAAATTTTCAGCAAAAGTAATCACAGGGTGTTGAACGTGGACCAGGAATCTCATACGCGTAACACCCAGTATCGCTATGTTGGACCAGTGTACTTGCGTATGCGTATGTGTGGCGGGTTTTGAGCTATACCAGAAGTGCCAAATTTGAACCAGAAGGCTTGTAAATTCTGATTTTACTTTGCAGAGTAGTTTTCTTGGACTGTCAGTGGCGCTTTGACTAAAGGCATAAAATATCACCTTTCATTTCATTACCTTTATGTTCGTGAAATAGGCCTTTGATTATCTGAAACTAATGTTCTGCGATCACTTTCGCAGAAGCTTTGAAGAAAAAGCTTATGTCCAAGTTTTGTCATGTGCGTCTCAAGTGTTTACAATACCATTAGCAAAGTTAAAATAAATATTAAAAGGAAAAGGAGAATGCAAGTCGGGTGTTCGACTGGTCTTCATGGTCAGTTGTTGCTGATTGTGTATAATTGTGATGTTGATAAGCTGTTAATCCTTTTTTTCGTCGCTTTTGTCTTGTCAGTTGTTGTTGATTGCGTATAATTGTGATCTCGATAAGCTGTTAATCCTTTTTTTCGTCACTTTTGTCTAAGAATTAATGTGACTATTAAGATGAGTCTGCAGATTGGAATGAAAATTCCTTTTGCTATTATTCCAGTCTATTAAGGACCAAGGAGCTATTTCTTCGCCGTCTTTTTACAATTATTAATTCCAAAATGTTTTTACACAAAGCAAGCTTTTCAAAGAAAAGTAAAGAGCTTTAGTAAGCCAAAAATGAGCAGAAATATATTAAAAACACCTTCTAAACGTAAAACTACGACAAACACCGTCAATAAATAAATCAAACTCAAAACGAACAGAAATTACAATAAATAACCGAGTAATACTCAGAACGAGAAAAATTAATATGAGTAGGGCTGAAAACTTCCATGCCTTCCCAAGACCAGAACATAATTTGCACTTTACTGGAAAAAAACAGATAACCGTGGATGTTCAGTTTAATACACATATGCTGAAATTCGTTCCTTAGAGTTCTAATAATTCTGATTTATTAAAGTAAAAAGTGGTAACATTTCATACGTATTTTGTTTTCAGTAAAGCGCAGATTATGTTCTGGTCTTGAGAAGGCATGGGGGTTATCAGCCCTTCTCATGTTAATCTTTGCTTGTTTTGAGTTTGACTCGGCTATTCATTGTAAATTCTGTTCATTTTGAGGTTCATTTATTTATTGACGGTGTTTTTTGGTAGTTTTTACGCTTTTAAGATTATTTCACTTTATTTCTGCTCATTTTCGGATTAGTGGAGGTCTTTACTTTTCGTTGAAGAACTCGTTTTTATGGAAAAAGTTTTTTAAATCAATTTCTGTCCGTTTTTTTATTGACAGTTTTTTTTTCATGGAAAAAAAATATATCTTCTCGTTTTTTTTGTTTTATTTTGTTTTTTTTTGTTTTTTTTTTTGTAGAAGAATCCATAATTTGGCTTGCTATTTATATGTTGAAAAACTTTTTCAACTATTTTTAATCTGGACAAATAATGTTGTTTAAATTAAGTTCATACTACCTCAAGTTGACCTGAAAAATAAAACTTAATATTATTCCCAAAAAATTTCATTTATGCTTTTTGGTAATATGGATACACCTACACTCTCAGGATTTATTTAAATTGTAAGAACTGAAGTTTTAACTGTAGTAGCCCCGAGTTTCAAATTAATAACCCCAATCATTCTCGATATATTGCTAAGGCTTCTTATCGGCAACCATATACAGAGTGCCATTTGATTTAGTTTTAAGACATAATGGGCCAATTGCATAATTATGGGAGGTTGACATGCCCAGTATCCCTAGAGACAAAGCTTCTGGACTGTTCTACTATGCTGAATAAAATGGCTGTCTGTAAATTTTGATTGGATGTTTTTCACAATAAATGGGCTTGGGAGGAGAGTTATTTGCCCTCCTATCTCTTTTTTATGCTTAAAAAGGGCACTAGAACTTTTAACCCTCAATCGAATTAGCTCCTTTAAAAGTTTTAAAGATATTTCTAGCTATTATGGAGCGGCACTTCCTATGATATTGCTTGTATGCCCTTGAAAATTTGAAAATCTGTATGCATATAGTTTTTTCGTTTAAATGAATCTCCTCCTAAATGTTTCCTAAACATATCTCCTTAATACCCTTAGCCTCGTTAGTTACAGTAACTGTAATGGTAGTATTGATAGTATATATATATATATATATATATATATATATATATATATATATATATATATATATATATATATATATATATATATATATATATATATATATATATATATATATATATATATATATATATATATATATATATATATTGCCTTTTAGCTGTAAAACCACCGATACATCCTTTTAACAACCTGTGTGGGCATGGTTTGTTTTGATTTAGTTCCATACAGTTTCAATATTTTCCAAATTTTCTACCTTAATGCCCTTAGTTTTAGTACCAGCATTAGTAGTAGTAGTAGTAGTAGTAGCAGTAGAATTAATAGTAGTAGCCTTGTCTTTAGTGGCAGTAGTAATAGTAGAAGTAGTAATAATAGTAGCAGTAGTAGATGCATGAGTAGAAGCAGTTGCAATAGGATGCAAATATTTTCTTTTGGTTTGTTCAACATCCCCCACAACAAGTCCTGTTAGTTTCAACTTCACACACCAACCTGTTCATAAGATATTGCTGTTACACTCTTTTCACAACCTTTATACAGACGGCGTTTTGTGATTTATTTCACCTCCCCACCTCAGAAAAAACTCTTAAAAAATTTATACCCTTAGGCATAGTTGTAATAATAGTCATAGTATCAGTAATTGTATTACTAGTATTAATATTAATAGCAATAGTGGTAGTACTAGTAGCAGCAGCAGTATTAACATATTGCCTTTAAAAGTAGACTTAGCTGCAATAGAAGTAGTTGAAGCATTATTAGTAGTAAAGAATGTAGTAGAGGTTGAAATATTAGTAGTAGCGTGCATATTTTGTCTTTTGGTCAGATAATTTTTGCCTTTTAGCATTCTCTCAAAGTTTCAACTCAATAACCAAATCAATCCTTGAGATACGCTCTTTTGACAATGTGCATGCACAAGGCGTCTTTTGGTTTTGTTCAAATTTTCCCTCAATATTGTAAATAGATAAGCGTGGTAGTAGTAGTAGCAGTGGTGGCAAGAGCAGTAGTGGTAGCATGCAAATTTTTCCATTTTTGATCACCTCTCTTATCACTTCCTGAAAGCTCCAGATTAATATACCCGGTCATTGATGAAAGGCTCACCTGAATTCCCTTTGTCCTTTTTGAAAATAAAGTTCAAACATGCATACCTTTCTCAATAACATATGCTATATGCAAACAATGAACGAATTGCCTAATTTACAGCCCTTTCACCTGAAGAATTTGGGGGGGGGGGTTGACATGCCGAAAGACATAATTACTGGACCTTTCAACAACGCAGAACAAAATAGTTCTATTAAAATTCTGATCAGATTTATTTTGGGGAATGATAGGCTTGTGGGGGAGGGGCTGGCTGCCCTCCATTCACTTTTGACTTTTAAAAAGGGCACTAGATTTTCCGATTTCCAATCAAATGAGCCCCATCCGATCCGAAGTGTATACAACCACCCGTTCCATAAAAACCTTATATGCCTGGTGCATAACTTACAACCCTTGCCCCCGAGATCTGCAGGATTGTGTCCGCTCTGAAGGCATTGTTAAATGTTCTTTGGACTATAGTGAACAAAATGAGTATCTCACAATTTTGATTGGATGCGTTTGGGAAAAACAGGTGTCAGGGAGGGGGAGTGCTAATTGCCCTCCATCACTTTTGACTCTTAAAAGGGAACTAGAACTTTAAACTTTCCAAGCTTACACAACTACCCCTTCCATAAAAAGCTTATATGCCCCGGGACAAAATTACAACACTTGCCCCCAGACTTTAGGGGGGGTGTCTGACCCCCCTAGCGATTCCCCCTGCTGGAAATACGCGGAAAGTACTTCCTTTCGCTGAAAATATCCCCCCCCCCGTGGAAAATGAGGTTTTCAAAATTTTAGGATTGAGGATTTGAGTTTTGTTTTTTAATTTCCGTAGGGGGAAGGAATTTTGTACTTGTGTATTGTACGCCACTCACTCAAGTTCACGCTGTGTAAGACCTGAGAGCAAACCTTTTTCTTCTTTACTTTCTTTCTGCTTAGCGCGAGACAAGACAAAGGCACATGTCAGAATATATGGGGAATATGTAATTTGGGCTATATATTTGCACCTAGGGGGGGGGTAAAGTTTTTGGACAGTTTGAAGTCAGATAACAATTCTTACTTCATAATATGCAGAATAACTGTACCTAACACACTTTGCATGCAGACCCGCTATACTTTATCCCTTCCCCTAATTTGCAAGTTTATAGCCCAAATTTGTGTTAAAGTAACGGAGAAACTAAGGAAAAAACCGGTAGGTCTCGAGTTGTAGAGAGCGTTAACTTCAGTGAGTGGTGCATAATACACAAGTACTAAAATTTCTTTTCTCTACGCAAATTAAAAAACAAAGCTCCAATAAAATTCTCAAATTGGGAATGCCTTATTTTCCACGTGGGGTATATTCTTGGGGGATATTTTCTGCGAGATTTATTTTCCGGAGGGGGGGAGCCGGCTACTATCAACTCAAAAGGCCTTGTTATATGATCTAAGGACAGTTTTTGAACAAATCTCTATCGGATGTATTTGTGGAAAATAGACCGTAAGGGGGGGGGGCTAGTTGACCTCCGATCACTTTTACTCTTAAAAAGGGTACTAGAGCTTCTAATTTCCAATCCAATGAGCCTCCTCCGTAGTTTATACTATCACCCTTTTTATAAAAACCTTATAAGTCCCTGGGTCATAACTTACAACCCTTGCCGGCTGTGTGGGGATTGTCATCTTCAAGACACAATCACTGGACCTTTCAACTTCAATGTACAAAATGGCTATCTTGAAATTTTGATTGGATGTATTTGGGGAAATGATGGGCGTAGGGGTGGCTGGTTACCCTCAATCACTTTTGACTTTTAAAAAGGGTACTAGACGTTATAATTTCTAATCGAATGAGCCCCTTTCGAACTTTTGATTACAACTTCTGCTATAAGAAGTGCCCTGGTCTAAAACAAAAAAAGGAGGGGAAAGGGTAGTAGCCCACTGATCACTTTGAACCCTGAAAAGGACACTAGAATTTCTTATTAACAGTCCAATGAACCCCTACCCCCAGATAATATCCCCTCGTGGAAAATACTCTCCTCCCCCTTGGAAAATACCCCCCCCCCCGGAGAATACCGCGTGGAAAATAAGGCTTTCCAAATTTCAGGATTTTATTTGAATTTTGTTTTTTAATTTCCACAGGGGGGAAGAAATTTTGGTATTTGTATACTATGCGCCACTCACTCAAATTTACAGTTTAAAACTCCGTTGGGGGTATTTTCCTTGGGGGGATCTTCCTCATGGGGGTATTTTCAGGGGGTAGTCGCCGAAGGGGAGGGGGTGAACGCCAGCCATCGTAAACCCCAAAGTCCTTGTTATGTAATCTTTGGACTGTTTTTAAACAAATGGCTACCTCAAATTTCTATTGGATGCATTTTGACAAAATAGACGGTAAGGGGGGGGGGTCGTTATTTCACCTCCGATCACTTTGATTCTTAAAAAAGGTACTGGAACTTCTGATTTCCAATCCAATGTGCCTCCTCCGAAGTTTATACAATCACCCTTTTCATAAAAGCCTTATAAGCCCCCGGGGCGTAACTCACAAAGATACATCTTCAAAGACACAATCACTGGACCTTGGAACTTCAAGGAACAAAATGGCTATATCAAAATTTTGACTGGATGTATTTGGGGAAATGATGGGCGTAGGGGTAGCTGGTTACTCTCCAGTCACTTTTGACTGTTAAAAAGAGCACTAGACGTTATAATTTACAATCACAAAGGCCGTAGAATAAATAGTTGAAATTACTAAAAATACTTTATCGCAAAGAGCAAGGTATTACGAGGAGTTAAACCCCTCATATGCGCAATAGTTTCAGTTTGTTTTAAGTTTTAATGCTGCTCCTCACTTTCAGTAGAAAAACCTTTTCATATTTACTTTTTCATTGTTTTTTAAATAATTCTAGAAAATCCTGTGCCCCCTTCATTGAAAGTCACTTCCCCCATGAGAAGTTCCTCCATGGAAAAATCCTCCCACGTAACCCCTCCCCCCTTAACTCTCCCCCCAAACCAAAAAATTCCCCCTGAAAACGTTTGTACACTTCCCAGTAACCATTACTATATGTAAATACAGGTCAAAGTTTGTAACTTGCAGCCCCTCCCACGGGAACTGTGGGGGAGTAAGTCGTCCCCAAAGACATAGCTATTAGGTTTTTCGACTATGGTGAATAAAATGTCTATCTCAGTATTTTGATCCAGTGACTTTGGGGAAAAATGAGCGTGGGAGGGGGCCTAGGTGCCCTCTAGTTTTTTCGGTCACTTGAAGAAGGAACTAGAACTTTTAATTTCCGTTAGAATAACCCCTCTCGTGACATTCTAGGACCACTGATTGATAAGATCACCCCTGGGAAAAAAACAAACAAAAAACAAATAAACACGCATCCGTGATTTGTTTTCTGGCAAAAAAAAAAGCGAAATTCCACATTTTTGTAGATATTAGCTAGAAACTTCTACAATGGAGGGAGGGGGTAAGCGGCTATGAAGTAATTAGCATGTATGAAAATATGAGAAAATCCTAATTCTTTTAGGATCGAAACAGGGCCCTTACGATTTTCTTTAGGTTACTATATTTTTTATGGCACTTGGTATTAACCAAGTGACATATAGCAATCGCCAATTCTGTCGGTCTGTCTGTCGGTCTGTCGGTCCCGGTTTTGCTACTTTAGGCACTTCCAGGTAAGCTAGGACGATGAAATTGGTCAGGGGTATCAGGGACGGGACCAGCTCAATTAGAAATAGTATTTTTCCCAATTTGACCATCTGGGGGGGAGGGGGGCCCGGTTAATTCGGAAAAAATAGAAAAAATGAAGTATTTTTAACTTATGAATAGGTGATGGGATCTTAATGAAATTTGATGTTTGGAATGATATAGTGTCTCCGAGCTCTTATTTTAAATTCCGACCGGATCTGATAACATTGGGGGGAGTTGGAGGGGGGAAACCTAAAATCTTGGAAAACACTTAGAGTGGAGGGATCGGGATGAAACCTGATGGGAAAAATAAGCACAAGTCCCAGATACATGATTGACATAATCGGAACGGATCCGCTCTCTTTGGGGTAGTTTTTAATTCTGAAAAATTAGAAAAAATGGGGTATTTTTAACTTACGAACGGGTGATCGGATCTCAATGAAATTTGATGTTTAGAAGGATATCGTGTCTTAGAGCTCTTATTTTAAATCCCGACTGGATCTGGTGACATTGGGGGGGGGGGAGTTGGGATGGGGAAACCTAAAACTTGGAAAACACTTAGAGTGGAGGGATCGGGATGAAACTTGGTGGGAAAAATAAACACAAGTACTAAATACATGATTGACATAAACGGAACGGATCTGCTTTCTTTGGGATAGTTGGGGGGGGGGGGTATTTCTGAAAGATTTGAAAAAATGAGGTATTTTTAACTTACGAACAGGTGATCGGATCTCAATGAAATTTGATATTTAGAAGGATATCGTGACTCAGAGCTCTTATCTTAAACCCGACTAGATCTGGTGACATTGGGGGGGGGGGAGTTGGGAGAGGAAACCTAAAACTTGAAAAACACTTAGAGTGGAGGGATCGGGATGAAACTTGATGGGAAAAATTATCACGAGTTCTAGATACATGATTGACATAACCGGAATGGATCCGCTCTCTTTGGGGTAGTTGGGGGAGGGGTTAATTCTGAAAAACTAGAAAAAATGAGGTAATTTTAACTTACGAACGGGTTATCGGATCTCAATGAAATTTGATATTAAGAAGGATATCGTGTCTCAAAGCTCTTATTTTAAATCCTGACTGAATCTGGTGACGTTGGAGGAAGTTTGGGGTGGGGGAACCTAAAATCATGGAAAACGCTTATATTGGAGGGATCGGGATGAAACTTGGTGGGAAAAATAAGCAGAAGTCTTACATACGTGATTTACATAATTGGAACGGATCCGATCTATTGGGGGAGGGGGGGCTAATTCTGAAAAATAAGAAAAAATGACGTACTTTTAACTTACGAAGGAGTGATCGGATCTTCATGAAACTTCATATTTAGAAGGACCTCGTAACTCAGATCTCTTATTTTAAATCTCAACCGGATCAAGTGTAATTGGAGGGGGGACCGGAAATCTTAGAAAATACTTAAAGCGGTGAGATCAGGACGAAACTGGATGGGAACAATAAAAACCTGTCTAAGATACGTGACTGACATAACCGGATCGGATCTGCTCTCTTTGGTGGAATTGGAGGGGGGGGGGGTAATCTTGAAGATTGAGGTATTTGTAACTTACGAAAGGGTTACTAGATCTTATTGAAATTTGATATTTAGAAGGATCTTGTGCTTTAAAGTTCTTATTTTAAATTCCGACCAGATCCTGTGACGTTGGGGGGAGTTGGAGGGGGAAACCGGAATTCTTGGAAAACGTGAAAATTGGGGTATTTTTATCTTACGAATAGATGATCGGATCTTAATGAAATTTAATTTTTAGAAAGAATTCATGTCTCAGAGCTCTTATTTCAAATCCCGACCAGATCGTTTGACATTGGGGGAGTTGGAGGGGGAAATCTTGGAAAAGCACTTGGAGTGTAGGAATCGGGATGAAGCTTGGTGGATAGAATAAACAAATGTCCTTGATACGTGATTGACAGAATCGTACTGGATTCGCTCTCTTTGGGGGAGTTGGGGGGAGGGGTTCAGTGATTTGGCGAGTTTGGTGCTTCTGGACGTGCTAGGACGATGCAAATTGATAGGCGTGTCAGGGAGCTGCACAATTTGACTTGATAAAGTCGTTTTCCCAGATTCGACCATCTGGGGGGCTAAAGGGAGAGGAAAAATTAGAAAAAATTAGGTATTTATAACTTACGAGTGGGTGATCGGATCTTAATGATGAATGTGACTCAGAGCTCTTATTTTAAATCCTGTCCGGCATTAAGCCTCTTATTTTCCTTTTTAAATCAATCTATTGATTCATAGAATTTTGTTAGAGCTCATACCATATGATCTCTTGGCTCTTAGCCCTTCTCGCCCCGTCACAAGTGCCATATGAGCTCTTAGCTCTTGTTTGTTATAGCTATATACTGACTAACACTAAACTTTAAAATATAACCCTCCCCTTCCTCAAGGAATAAGAGCTTACATACTTGCTAAGGTGAGGCACTTCTAATTTTTTTCTTTTGCTGTGAGTTCACCTTCCCACTCCAAAAATTAGATTTTTACAAGCATTTTAAAAAACTGATTGCATCACTGCATCATTGACACATTTATTAGTTCCATGATTACTTTTCTTTTTTCAGTTCTTTAGAAACGGAATGAACATGTACCTGAGTAAATTTGCTTACATTAACTCAAAACAGACTTTTTTCAGTTCTTTAGAAACGGAATGAATATGTACCTGCGTAAATTTGCTTACAAGAACTCGAAAACAGAAGATTTATGGGAAGCTCTTGGCGAGGCGAGCTCACTACCTGTAAAAAGTGTAATGTCAACTTGGACAAGACAAATGGGTTTCCCTCTTATTTCTGTGTCAATCAAGCAAGTTGGTGGTGTTCAAAAGCTAGAATTTAGCCAAGAAAGATTTATTGCTGATGGATCAAAAGATGGTAAATTTCAATTTAAATGACCTTTTATTCAAGTTTTAATGTTAAGTCTTAGTGTTTTAATGTTTTAATTTCAAGTATAACTGCATACTTATTATATTTATTATATTATTATTAAATATTATTATATTTATTATTATTATATACACACACACACATATATATATATATATATACATATATACATATATATATATATATATATATATATATATATATATATATATATATATATATATATATATATATATATATATATATACATATTTGAATGTACATATTATAAATATATACATAAATATATAACCCCGGGGGATTTGTGCTGTCCCTAGAGTAATGAAGACAGGAGGGCTGGTTGCCCTCCAGTCCCTTTTGAGTCTTAAAAAGGGAAGTAGAAAAATTTTGATCTGACGCATTTGGGGAAAAGATGGTTGGCAGGGGGGGGGAGGCTAGTTGCAAATAGGTTACTTTTGACTCTCAAAAAGGGACCTAACCTTAAGTTTCTAGTCATTTGAGTCCCCTCTGAAGTTTACCTGTTCCATGAAAACCTTATATACCTCGGGGATAATTTACAATTCGTCCTCCGGGCTCCGGGGAGGCATTATGTTGACCCCAAAGCTCATTATCTGATTGTTAGACTGTTTAAGGAAATGGCTACATCAAAATTTTGATTAAATACTTTTGGGGAAAAGAGGGCGTGTGTGAGGGAGGGGGACAGATGCCCTCCGTTTACTTTTGTCTCTTAAATTGGTAACTAGAACTTTCAATTTCCAATCAAATAAGCTACCTATGAAGTTTATACAACCACTTATTACATAAAAACCTTAAATGGCCTCGGCACATAACTTACAACACATGCCCACTGACTCTGGGGGGTTGTGTCAAACCCTGAGTTTTTGTTATTTTATCTTTAAACTATTTTGAAGAAAATGGCCATCTCAATATTTTGATCAGATGCATTTGGGGAAAACGGCCTTGGGGGGAGGGATTCGTAGCACTCTGATTACTTTTGACTCTTAAAAGGGCACTAGAAATTTGGATTTACAATCTAATGAGCTCCCTCTGAAGCTTTTGTTACCACCCATTCCATAGAAACCTTATGTGCCATGGAGGCATAACTTACAACACTGGCCCCTGGGCTCTCGGAGAGGAGGCTATGTTATCCCTTGTGTTTTGTTATATGATTTTTGGTCAATTTTGAACAAAATGGCTGTATAAATAATTCGATCAAACGCATTTGAGGAAAAGGTGGTTTGTGGGGATTGTGGGGACTAGTTGCCATTGGATCACTTTTGACTCTTCAAAAGGGAATAAAAATAGCACTTTGAATTTCTGATCATTTTAATCTAGTTGCCTGGCTATTTTCCATCGGATGAAAATCTCGAAGTTTTGATCCGATGCATTTGGGGAAAAGACGATTTGTGGGGAAGTGAGGGGCTAGTTTCTATCAGATTACTTTTGACTCTCCAAAAGGGCACTAGAACTTTAATATTCTAGTCATTCGAGTCCCCTCCGAAGTTTACCTCTTCCATAAGAACCTTAAATTTCTCCGGGCATAATTTAAAATCTTTCCCCAGGCTTTGGGGGGGGGGATTTTGTTGACTCTGAAGTTTTTGTTATCCGATTGTTGGACTATTTACAAAAATAGCTATCTCAAAATTTTCATTGAATACGTTTGGGGGAAAGAGGGTATGTGTGTGTGTGTGTATGTGTGGGAGGGGTAGATGCCCTCCGTTCATTTTTGACTATTAAAAAGGTAACTAGAACTCTCAATTTTTAATCAAATGAGCCACAGCTGAAGTTTATACGACCGCTCCTTACATAAAAACCTTAAATGCCCCTCCGCATAAGTTACAACACTTGCCCACTGGCTCTGAAGGGCTGTGTCAAACCCCGAGTTTTGGTTATTTTATCTTTAAACTATTTTGAAGAAAATTGCTATCTTAAAATTTTGGTCGGATGCATTTGGGGAAAAAGGGGCCTGGGGGGGGGGCCTTGGGGAACATAGGGTTGGTAGGGATGGGAGGGGGGACTTGTTGCCATTGGATCACTTTTGACTCTTAAAAAGGGAACCAGAACTTTGAATTTCTAATCATTTGAGTCTAGTTAACCTGAAAATCTCAAAATTTTGATCGGAAAAAACAAATACGGTAGGTGGGGGGGGGGGGCTAGTTTCCTTCAGATTACATTTAACTCTCAAAAAGGGAACTAGAACTTTAAACTCCTAGTCATTTGAGTCCCCTCCGAAGTTTACCTCTTCCATAAAAACCTTATATGTCTCCTGGCATAATTTACAATCCTTCCCCGGGCTCTCGGGGGGGGGGGGAGGTGTAGAATTATTCTGACCCTGAAGTTTTTGCTATGTAATTTTTGGACTATATAAAAAAATGGCTTCTCAATCTACAACACTTGCCCACTGTCTCTGGGGGTTTTTGTCAAATCCGGACTTTTTTTTCTTTTCTATTTAAACCATTTTCAACAAAACGGCTATCTCAAAATATTTATTGGATGCATTTTGGGGGGAAAAGACCTTGGGGAGGGGCTCGTAGCCCTCCGATCACTTTTGACTCTTAAAAAGGGCACTAGAATTCTGATTTACTATCGAATGAACCCCCTCCGAAGTTTATACTGCCATACTTTCCATATAATCCTTATATGCCCCGGGGGCATAACTTGCCCGGGGGGCTGTTATCCCTTGATTTTTTGTTACATGATTTTTGGTTAATTTTGAACAAAATAGCTTTTTAAGTAATTCGATCGGATGTGTTTGAGGGTCGGTGAAGAGGGGCTAGTTGCCATCGGATCAGTTTTTTACTCTTAAAAAGGAAACTAGAACTTTTGATTTTCAATCATTTGTCTCCCCGTCGAAGCTTATAGAACCACCTCTTTCATAAAACCGTATATACCCCCGGACACAAGTTGCAACCATTTGTTCCCCCGCGCTCTGGGATGTATGTTGACCCCGAAATTTTTGTTATTTGATCGTCGGACTATTTCAAAGAAAATGGTTATCTCAAATCCATCGGATGCATTTAAGGAAAAGAGAGTTTAGAGTTTAGGGGTGGGTAATGCCCTCCAATCACTTTTGACTCTTAAAAAGGTAACTCAATTACTAATCAAATGACCTACCTTTGAACTTTATACGACCACCCCTTACATAAAAACCCTATATGCCCCCGGGGCATAACTTAAAGCACTTGCCACTGTGCTCTGGGGCATGGTGCTAACCCTGTAGTTTTGTTGTCTGATGTTTGAGCTATTTTCAATAACACGCCTATCTCAAATTTTATTGGATGGGTTTGGAGAAAAAAGGGCGGGAGGCTAGTTGACCTCCGATCTCTTTTGACCCTTAAAAAGTGAACTGGAACTTATTATTTCCAATCAAATGAACCCCTTCTGAAGTTTATACGAGCATCCCTTCCATAAAAACTATATATGCCCCCAGGGCATAATTTACAACACCTGCACCTGGGTCCTGGGAGGGTTGTGACCGTCCCGGAACTTTTGTTAACTGATCCTTGAACTAAGATTAAAATTTTAATCGGATGCATATTGGAAATAAGGGTGTGGGGGCTATGTCCCCTCTGATCATTTTCGACTCCTAAAAAGGGCACTATTAAGTTTCGATTTCCAATCGAACCAGGCCCTCCAAAGTTTTTACGACCATCCTTCCATATGAAGCGTTTCTGGGGGAAAAAATTAAGCCTCATGACCTCAAGTTTAGTGGTTTTGGTGGCGAGTTTGGTCGAGCTAGTTGCCATCGGATCACTTGACTCTTAAAGAGGGAACTAGAAGTTTCAATTTTAAATTATTCGATTCCCCTCCAAAGTTTATATGACCACCTTTCCCGTAACAACCCTATATGACCCTTGGGCATAAGTTACAACCTTTTCCCCGTTTTTTTTGGGGTGGGGGGTATTGGGAGGGGATACGTTGACCTCGAAGTTTTGTGTCATCTGATCTTTCGACTATTTCAAACAAAATGGCCATCTCACAATTTTGATCATATGCATTTACAGACAAGAAAGGTGGTGGGGAGGGGGTATATGTCTGCTGGTCACTTTTGATGACTCTTAAAAAGGTAAATAGAAATTTCACTTTTCAATCAAATGATATACCTCCAATATTTATACGACCATCCCTTAAATAAAAGTTCATCTGCCCCCGAGGCATAACTTACAGCACTTCCCCCGGCCTTTAGGAGGCTGTGCTGGTCCCTTTGTTTTTGTTATTTGATCTTTAAGGTATTTGAACAAAATCGCTATCTCAAAGTTTTGATCAGATGCATTTGGGGAAAAAGGAGCCTCTGCGGGGGGTGGGGGGCTAGCTGTACTACGATCACTTTTCACTCTTAAAAAGGGCACTAGCAATTCCGATTTAAAATTGAATGAGCCCCTTCCAAAGTTTATACTACGATCCCTTGCATAAAAACCTTATATACCCCAGGGCATAATCTACAACACTTCTTTCAGGCTCTGGTAGGCTGTGTTACCCCTGGAGTCTTTGTTACATAATCTTTGATCTATTTTGAACAAAATAGCTATATAAAAAATCCGTTCGGACGCATTTAGAGAAAAGTGGGTTGGCAGGGGAAGGGGCTAGACGCCATCAGACCACCATTGACTCTTAAAAAGGGAATTAGAACTTTCAATTTCTGATCGTTTGAGTCCCCTCCAAGGTTAATGCGACAACTTTTTCCATGAAAACTTTATATGCCCCCAGGCCATAATTTACAACCCTTCTCCCTGGCTCTGGGGAGGGGGGGAGGACGTTAACCCAGAATATTTTGATACTTGATCGTTGGAGCATTTCAAACAAATTGGCAGTCTCAAAGTTTTGATCTGATGCATTTAGGGAAAAGAGGGTCTGTTGTGGGGGAGGGGGGGGGGGGGGTAGATGTCATCCGATCTCTTTTGAGTCATAAAAAGGAAACTAGAAATTTTAATTTACAATCAAATGAGCCACCTCTAAAGTTTATACGACCTCTCGTTACATAAAAATCCTTTAATGCCCCGGGGGCTTAACTTAAAACACTTACCCCACGCTCTGGGGGTCTGTGTTGACCTCGGAGTTTTTATTATCTCATGTTTGAACTATTTAAAAAAATGGTTATCTCAAAATATTCATCGGATGGGTTTGGGGGGAAAAGGCGTGGGGGAGGGGGGTTAATTGCCCTTCGATCTCTTTTGACTCTTTAAAAATGAACTAGAACTTTCAATTTTCAATCAAATGAGCGCTCTAAGAAGTTCATACGAGCACTGCTTCTGTAAGAACCATGTATGCCCCCAGGGCATAACTTACAACGCCTGCCCCCGGGCCCTGGGGGTTGGTTCGACCCCAGTGTTTTATTATCTAATGTTTGAACTATTTTTAACAAAATGGCTATCTCAAAATTTTATCGGATTTATTTGGGGGAAAAGGGCATGGCGGGGGCTAGATGCCCTCCGATCACTTTTGACTTAAAAAGGGCGCTATAACTCCCGATTTGAAATCGAATGAGCCGCCTTTGAAGTTTGTACGACGACTCCTTCCATATGAAGTATCTGTGGAAAAAAAATAAAATAAAAAATCAAGCATTGGAGCCGTATGAATCCAATGTCTAGAGGTAAACTGCATGAAAGGGTACAAAAGAAAAACAAGAAAAAGCTATGAATCAAACACCACAAAGTAATAAAAAAAAAAGAAAGAAAAAGAGAAAGCTTTGAATCAAACATCGTAAAGGAATAAAGAAAGAAAGAAAAAAAAAGAACCAGTCATTTTCAATGAAATTCGATTTTCAACATGTATTTTTGTTTTTGGATATTTGAAAACGCATCATGGATAATAAAGCATAAAAAGGATTATAGTTTGAGAGAACAGCAGTGCAACCGAGGTAAAGACCACCATCATACATAAAAGATGTAGATAATAGTTGTAATAGTTTTGTGGAATGACTAAAGACTTCTCTTGCAATCAGTGGTCTGTAGAGCCTAGAAATACAAATTCTAAACTTTCCTGATATGGAGATTGCCGAACGATCTCCATATCTTCTTATGCCTCCTTTTTAAGTTAGGCCTTTTCTGTGCCTATTTGAATAAATTTAGGGAATGTAGAAGTGGGTACCCAAATTACTACAGAAGCGGAAGTTAAATCACAACAAAACCTGATGGAAAGTAAACACTAGGCTTATAGTTTTACCTTTTTACGATCTCCACCTTGTCTGACCCACAATGAGAGAGCTGGTGCACAGGAGTTTCAAGACCTCTTGTTATCAACCTTGTCATCAGTATAGCTTGTGGGATTCATTGAATTGAACCAGGTCGACAGCTACACACATGGTTCCCTTTTTTTGTCTGTGCTCGATCGGACCTAATGGAGGGGCTACGTTCTTGACATCTGCATCCATTATGAGAGATTGTTAAATCTGAAATAAATTTGGTAGGGATTTGGTTCTTGCTTTCAGTTTCGCGTTTTGAAGGTTTAAATCTATTTCACTAAATTGTATTCCCATAATCGTATTGACTGTTTATCAACACTTCCTGCTGTGTCTCGAAAAAAAACGAAAAAAAACATAAAACAATTCGATTCTTTTTTAAGTGAAAGTAGCGATATAGTTGTTTTATTTCAGAGCTATCATTTATTTCTGACAAATTCCTTAACTTCTTACGACAAAAATCCCATGTAATTATTAAGCCTTGTCTAAAATGAATCCTATTTTTTAAGTCCCTTTTCTGTATATTGCAACTGATATCTGCCTGCTTAAAAGAAAATAAAGGGGTCACTCTTCTTCTAATTCTAGAGAATGGTTTGAGATGGATGGTTCCAATTACCGCAGTATCAGAAAAAAGTCAGACTGTGCCATTCGCTACATTTTTGCTTGATAGATCGTCAGAAGACATTATAATTGACTCTAAAGTAGCAGAAGGCTGGATCAAAGTTAATTATGGACAGGTAGGTAATTTTTGTTCTTATTCTGCGTCAGGAGCTTAAGGCTTATTGAAACTTAGAGTGCCTATAAATCAGTATATATATTATATATATATATATATATATATATATATATATATATATATATATATATATATATATATATATATATATATATATATATATATATATATATATATATATATATATATATATATATAAAAATAAGTTGTCTGTCTGTGGATCTGTGGATCAGGTGACGTCATGTTTCTGTTGTCGGCTGACGTCATGAAATAGTTGTCAGGTGACGTCATGTTTCTGTGTCGGCTGACGTCATGAAATTAGTTGTCGTCATTTTTGCTTTGACGGTGACGTCATTCAAGTTATATAAGACATATGTTCACGTAGAAATCTATTAATGTTTAAGTTTACAATGACTGATGAAGATGCTCAAAGAGTCTATGCCAAAAAACTTGCTGCTGATAGTTCCTCGGCACGCTTTCTTTTCTGACTTTCTCTATCAGCAGCAAGTTTTTTGGCATAGACTCTTTGAGCATCTTCATCAGTCATTGTAAACTTAAACATTAATAGATTTCTACGTGAACATATGTCTTATATAACTTGAATGACGTCACCGTCAAAGCAAAAATGACGGCAACTAATTTCATGACTTAATTTCAGAACTTAATTTCTGTGTTGACTGACGTCATGAAATTAGTTGTCGTCATTTTTGTTATGACGATGCTTAGTATATTGTAAAACACATTAATTTGGTTAATAATATACCATTTAAAACACCAAAATGAATAATATATATATATATAAATGACGATGGCGACTCAGGGAATGGTCGATTAGCAATCACCATCAACAAAGCTCAAGGGCAATCATTAGAATCATGAGGTATAGATCTGAATACGGATTGTTTTCCCATTGACCATTATATGTTGCATGTTCAAGAGTCGGTAAACCTGACAATCTATTTATATGCACAGACAATGGGACAGCAAAGAATGTTGTATATTCGCAAGTTTTACGTAGTTAAAAACATATATATATGTATATATATATCTATCTATATTCACAGGTGGGAAATAGGGACACAACTACAATGGCGCGTAACTAATATGGCGCGTAACGACTTACGCGCGCGGGGGAGCTTGGGGGGGCGCGAAGCGCCCCCACCAACTAGGTGTTGGGGTGGCGCTTCGCGCCACCCCAACAGCTAGTATATATATAAATAAGTCTGTGGGTTATGTCTGTCGAGTGACGTCATGTCGTCATCGCGTCATGAAGTTAGTTGTCGTCATGTTTGTTATGACGATGAAGTCATTGAAGGTATTTACGAAAATCGTTCAAAGACAAATTTTTAATTGTAAGAAAATCGTGGACGGAAAAATGTTTAATTGTAAAATGACTGAAGAACCTACAATGGCAACAGCCGAGGAAGCTGCTCAAAGAGTCTATGCCAAAAAACTTGCGGCTGAAAGGGAAAGTAAGAAAAGAAAGCGTGCCGAGAAATCACAAGAACAGCAAGAAAACAGGCTTGCGGCTGATAGAGAATTTAAGAACAGAAAGCGTGCCGAGGAATCATAATATATATATATATATATATATATATATATATATATATATATATATATATATATATATATATATATATATATATATATATATATATTATATATATATATTTATATATATATATATATATATATATATATATATATATATATATATTTATATATATATATATATATATATATATATATATATATATATATATATATAATATATATATATATATATATATATAATATATATATATATATATATATATCAGCCGCCAAAAAACTTGCGGCTGATAGAGAAAGTAAGGAAAGAAAGCGTGCCGAGGAATCACAAGAACAGCAAGAAAACAGGCTTGCGGCTAAATAAACGCAAAACCGCGCAGTTAGATGAAAATCCACCTGGACAGCGAGAGTCAAAACATATCAAAACTGAAAAGGATAGCGATGATGATTGGGTTTGGGATTTTGACTTGGATATGGTCATCAATGCCTACCAGATTTTAGTTAAAAAAACAAAGGTTCGGCGATATGTATTTCATAGTGACACTGAAAAATAAAGAAGAAAAAGAAAACTGAAAAAAGAAAAAAGGTAAAAAACTAAAAAAAACTAAAAAGAAAAAACACTCAAAGAGAAATTACAGACCGGGACACAAATGACGACCGGGACAGAGGGAATATAAATGACGACCGGGACACTCAAAGAGAAATTACAGACTGGGATACCGGGACACAGGGAATATAAATGACGACCAGGACACAGGTATTTAAGAATATCGTTCAAAGACAAATTTTTAATTGTAAGAAGATCGTTGAAAGAGAAATTTCTAATTGTAAAAGACTGAAGAACCTACAATGGCAACACCCGAGGAAGCTGCTCAAAACGAATGTATTCAAGCCGAAGTAGCTGAGTTGGTAAAGCGTTATGTTTCGGGTTCTAGGTCCGAGAGGCTCCAGGTTTGAACCTTGACTTCAGCATTAATACAAAAGAAGAAAAAAACTAAAAAAGGTAAAAACTACAAAAAAAAAACTAAAAAGAAAATTCCAAAAAAAAACTAAAAAAGCTAAAAAACTAAAAACAAAACAAAAAAAAGGTAAAAAACTAAAAAAGAAAAAAAAAACTAAAGACCGGGACACAAATGACGACCGGGACACAGGGAATATAAATGGCGACCGGGACGCTCAAAGAGAAATTACAGACTGGGACACAAATGACGACCGGGATACTGGGAATATAAATGACGACCGGGACACAGGGAATGTTCGATTAGCAATCACCATCAACAAAGCTCAAGGGCAATCATTAGAATAATGAGGTATAGATCTGAATACGGATTGTTTTTCCCATGGACAATTTTATGTTGCATGTTCATGAGTCGGTATACCTGACAATCTATTTATATGCACAGACAATGGGACATCGAAGAATGTTGTATAGATAGATAGATAGATAGATAAGTGTATTTAAAAAACCCGTGGGCCATATACACAAAAATATAAATAAATAACAAACAAGCAAGGAAATTAACAACAGTACGAACACGCACAAAAAAACAGAATTCAACGCAAAAGGACCTAATCTAACTACAAAAGAAATTAATCATATAAAACTTTTTTCTTCTTATTAAAGATTTATCTATATATACTCCCACTCGAAATATTGTGGTTGGGTTACTATTTTGTAGAATACCCGGAAGCATCAAATTAATCCCATGCAAATAAATTTCCCGCTGGCCGAGTTGGTTGGTGCGCTGGATTCGGGATCCTTTGTCTGAGAGGACGCGGTTTCGAATCCCAGTGTACCCAATTTTTCAGTTGGGACGGGGGTCAGTGGCGTGACTCTGTAAGCTTAGCCAGAGTCGACCCAGCTCTAAATGGGTACCTGGAGAAATCTGGGGAAGGTAAACAGGAAGGGTGTGTGAAAGCACAGGATGGCTGGCCCCCAACCCCCCATTGCACTTCCTGGCTGAAGGGCCAAGAAACAGAGATCAGCACCGCCGGTAGGGACTGTAAAGTCTAATGCCGTATCCTTTACCTTTACCTTTACCAAGAGCACCGGGCATTTCCGGAGAAAATGATCCAAGTCTTCATCATCATCTTTACAGAGGGGACAAACATACCGCCTATCAGGACCAACTATCATTTTATTTTTGTTGAACGTTTTTTGCCTGTTCTGGATTGGAAGAAAATTTGCCCTAAGCTGAATCCAACGACGTAGAATCATAGCCGGTAAGTTAAATTTAAAATAAACTTCCTCCCCAAAACTAGGTTTTGCCTGATTATAATGTTGTAGGGTTGTAGAATCAAAAACCAGCCCTTGCCAATGCTGAATTTCCTGACTCTCTAATATAAATCGTACCTGGCTTTCTAAATTTGTTGGTACATCACGAGAGCAAAGACCATTATTCCATAAATAAGGCATTCCTACTTTTTCTAGTAATGATTTAATTTGGGATGGCCACGAGGTTTTTAAACCACATTTCAACATCTCTTCATATGCCGCTCTTACTAGTCTATCTTCATTACTCATAGTTAACTTCAACCAGAATCTAAGCATTAAAATATACCTACGCAGCTTTAAAGAAAACAGGCCCATATCACCTTTCAGAATCTGTGAATTAGTTGTCTGATGTAGACCAAACACTCTTTTATAATACTGGAGCTGAAGGGACTCCAGTTGCTGCACCGTTTCTCCACCCCATATCTCTGCTCCATATTCTATCACGGGTAAAATTGTTGTGTTAAATATTCTTTTATGCATTTTTAGGTTTTTTGATCCCCATTATCGTCGGGTTTCTAAATATAGCTGACATGGCCACCCTACCTCTCTTAATTATTTCATCAACATTACTCCTTAGACTTCCATTTTCCGATAAGATAAAGCCTAAATATTTTATTCTTTTACTTATAAATAGTTCCTTATTATTAAATTTAAATGTATGATTTCATCGTCCCCAACCTTCCTTTTTTTTAAAATAACAACTTCGTTCTTTTCAGTATTCAGCCTTAAATTTTTTATATGCAAATATTCTTCTATGAGATTCAAAAGAGTCTGTAGATCTTGCGGTTTATTAGCCACCAAAGCAATATCATCTGCAAATAATAAGAGAGATAGTTTTTGAGTCCCTAGGCTAACTTTCGGAGCCCATCTATTCTCTAGAAAATTAACAACATTATTAATAAATATATTAAACAACTTAGGTGAAAGGGTGCTGCCCTGTTTTATTCCCCGCTTAATATCAAAAAGCTTCGAAAACCTATTACCAACTTGAATGATTCCACTCACACAAGTATACATGCTCACTATCAATCCAACAAATGAATGGGGAAGGCCAATATTTAGCATGGCATCCTTCAATAACTCTCTGTCGACACTATCAAAAGCCTTATGGAGATCCAGAAATCCCACATAAAGACAAGTTTTACCCTTTCCATATTTATCTATTAATGCCTTTAAAATAAACACAATATCTGTCGTCCCATACCCTGTCCTGAAACCTCCTTGTTCCTCATGTATTAAATTATTTTTATTTAACCAATTGGAAAGCCTGGTATCTAATATTTTCTCCAAAACCTTACTTAAAGCAGGGACAAGTGCTATTAAACGATGATTTTCATGAGCCTTCGGGTTTCCTCTATTAAAAAGTGGTATAAACAATGATGTCTTCCAAGCGCTTGGCCATTGCCCTGACCTTAACACCTTATTACAAAGAAGAACAATTATCGGCATCAAAATGGAAAGAAAATTCTTAAATAACAACATTGGTATACCATCAACACCCGCAACAGTACCACCTTTTAAATTTTTAAATATTGACTTAATCTCTTGGCCATTCACATCACCTACTAAATCGTAATCATGTTCTCTCATGGGATAAATAACCATGTCTGGGGTATGCGCTACCTCCTAAAGATCTGCACAAATACCTTCTAAATTATTTAGGTAATCAGGCCATGAATCAGCTTCCGGAACAGTCTGGGTATTAATATTTCTCCTTCCACTATAATTCTTTATATAGCCCCAAAACTTTTTAAAATCTTTATTTCTAAAATCATCAGCAATATCCAGTTTCTTCTTATTCTCGTACTCTTTTTTTTCTTTTTATTAAACTTTTATATTCTCTTCTTTTATCTTTATATTTAGCCTTTTTTCTTCCGCGCTATCCAATTCATTCAAACGATTTAATAAATATTTTGCTTCTTCTTTCATTAACTTGCAATCCAAGTCAAAATATCCCTCATTCTTTTTTAATTTTTTAGTCAGGCCACATGATTCTGCACAACGGCCCATTATTTCATTTAACAGCATAATTACACTATGTGCATCTTTTTCATTGTCTTCTAACGCTTTCAACTTATTTTTTACACGCGAGTCCAAGAGCTCCCTTCTAAATGCCTCAATAACTTTATCTGTTAAATCATTTCTAATTCGTTTTTCTAAACCTATTTTTCTATAATCCGCATTATAGAAAATTCTTACTCGTGAACCGTGGTTCACAAACTGCCCAATCTTTACCTCAAGCATAATAGCTCTATGATCAGATCCAACTAAATCTAATACTCCCATATTTATTGATTCAGGTACAAATTGCGTATTAATTAGCACATAATCTACAACACTTGGAGTTGGACCCGAAAGGCAAGTGAACTCGCCCCTGCCCTTATCATTCCCGAACCTACCATTCGCAATCATCAGACCATGTTCCCCACAAAACACCATGAGCTTTCTTCCCCATACATTTATTTTTCTTTTTTCATCCTTGTTGCTTCGTGGTATTCTACAACAAATTGGGACAAAATCACCTAAATCTGGGATCAACACATCTGGGATCTCAGCCTCCAGGCCGGTATAAGCATTGAAATGCATATACCGCAAGTTTTATTCGCAAGTTTTACGTAGTTAAAAACATATGTATATCTATAACGAAAAGAGAAATCTTTTCTCTTTTATCTATCTTCACAGGTGGGACACAGGGACACAACTACAATGGCGCGTAACTAATATGGCGCGTAACGACTTACGCGCGCGGGGGGCTTGGGGGGGCGCAAAGTACCCCCTCCAACTAGGTGTTAGGGTGGCGCGAAGCGCCACCCCAACAGCTAGTATACTATATCTATATATATAAAACTAAGTTGTCTGTCTGTCTGTGGATCAGGTGACGTCATGTTTCTGTGTTGACTGACGTCATGAAATTAGTTGTCGTCATTTTTGCTTTGACGGTGACGTCATTAACGGTATTTAAGACATTTGTTCACGGAAAAATGTTTAATTGTAAAATGACTGAAGAACCTACAATGGCAACAGCCGAGGAAGCTGCTCAAAGAGTTTATGCCAAAAAACTTCCTGCTGATAGAGAAAGTAAGAAAAGAAAGCGTTCCGAGGAATCACAAGAACAGCAAGAAAAGAGGCTTGCGGCTAAAGAACGCAAAACCGCGCAGTTAGATGAAAATCCACCTGGACAGCGAGAGTCAAAACATATCAAAACTGAAAATGATAGCGATGATTATTGGGTTTGGGATTTTGACTTGGATAAGGTTATCAATGCCTACCAGATTTAAGTTAAAAAAACAAAGGTTCGTCGATATGTACTTCATAGTGACGCTGAAAAATAAAGAAGAAAAAGAAAACTGAAAAAAGAAAAAAGGTAAAAAACTAAAAAAAAACTAAAAAGAAAAAACACTCAAAGAGAAATTACAGACCGGGACACAAATGACGACCGAGACAGAGGGAATATAAGTGACGACCGGGAACCTCAAAGAGAAATTACAGACTGGGACACCCGGACACAAATCACCACCGGGACACAGGGAATATAAATGACGACCGGGACACAGGGACACAACTACAACGGGGACGCCGGGGCACAGGCGGGATACATAAATGACGACCGGGACACAGGGAATGTTCGAATAGAAATTACAGACCGGGACACCGGGACACAAATGACGACCGGGACACCGGGACACAGGGAATATAAATGACGACCGGGACACTCAAAGAGAAATTACAAACTGGGACACCGGGACACAAATGACGACCGGGACACAGGGAATATAAATGACGACCGGGACACAGGGACACATCATTAGAATAATGAGGTATAGATCTGAATACGGATTGTTTTTCCCATGGACAATTATATGTTGCATGTTCAAGAGTCAGTAAACCTGACAATCTATTTATATGCACAGACAATGGGACAGCGAAGAATGTTGTATATCCGCATGTTTTACGTAGTTAAAAACATATATTTATATCTATCTCTATTCACAGGTGGGACACAGGGACACAACTACAATGGCGCGTAACTAATATGGCGCGTAACGACTACATGCAACATATAATTGTCCATGGGAAAAACAATCTGTATTCAAATCTATACCTCATTATTCTAATGATTGCCCTTGAGCTTTGTTGATGGTGATTGCTAATCGAACATTCCCTGTGTCCCCGTCGTCATTTATATATCCCCCTGTGCCCCCCGGCATCCCCGTTGTCGTTGTTTCCCTGTGTCCCGGTGTCCCAGTCTGTAATTTCTCTTTGAGTGTTGCGGTCGGCATTTATATTCCCTGTGTCCCGGTCGTCATTTATATCTTCTACATATATATAAAAAAAGTTGTATGTATTTTGATGTTGAGGGTTTGCATACGACGTCTGAAAAATAAAGAAGAAAAAGAAAACTGAAACTAAAAATGTAAAAACTGAGAATTGCATAAATATTTCAATATATTTTGACAATAGATTACAGTAATTCGAAAACCTTAAAACAGATACTTAAAATATTGAGGTTTATTATAAATTGTTGAGCTTTAGCATGCTTGGCACGTGAAGATTCTTCCAACTGTCAATGTTAGAATGAACATGGACAAATTGAAAAACATTGAAAAAGATAGAATGTTACCAAAAAGCAAAACCAGGCTTACGGTTCAAAGAGAAAGGGCCAGATTAGGAATGTGCAATTTACGTCAACGAAGGCGTGTCGAGGAATGCCTTCACCTAATCGTACCGCTGCTGTTTCGAAATTTGTAAAATTGGATCGTGAACAAAGTTACAACACGAGTGACCTGTTGTCGTATAGCACATTAATATTGCTTGCGGGAAATTTCAGGCAAACATTACCTATAAAACCTAGATCAACCCCGGCAGACGAAATGAATGCTTGCCTGAAAAATTCTAATTTATGGACACACGTAAAGACATTAAAATTAACTACAAATATGCGTGTCCGATTGCAAAACGATGACTCTGGTCAAACATTTTCAGATTAATTGCTGGCAATTCGGAAACGGAAAGCTCCCAGTAGACTCAATTTCAGGACGTATACAACTACCTGCTGAATTCTGTAATTTAGTGACGTCCAAAAATGAATTGGTTGAAAAAGAATTTCCGAATATTCTAACCAATTATAAAAATCATAAATGGCTAAGTGAACGAGTGATTCTGGCAGCCAAGAATATAGACGTCCACGAAATCAACAATATTGTTTTGACCAAGATTCGAGACCAGGCAGTCCTTTACAAGTCAGTCGACACAGTTCTGGAACCAAATGAAGCGGTTAATTATCCATCTGAATTTTTAAATTCCCTGGATCTCCCAGGGTTTCCACCACACGTACTAGAACTAAAAATAGGCCTACCAATAATATTGTTACGAAATATCAACCCACCAAAGCTTTGCAATGGCATGCGACTTGCCGTAAAAAAACAAAAAACAATGGAAAACGTAATAGAGGCAACAATCTTGACAGGGCCTTTTGAGGGTGAGGCTGTTCTTATTCCTCGCGTTCCTATGATTCCAACGGATCTGCCTTTTCAATTTAAAAGATTGCAATTTTCAATTCGCATTCGCAATCACCATCAACAAAGCTCGGACAATTGTACGTTGCATGTTCGAGGGTCGGTAAACCTGACAATCTATTTATATGCTCATGGGACAGCGAAGAATGTTGTATATTTGCAAGTTTTACGTAGTTAATTTGTGTTGTTTATGTATATCTATCTATCTATCTATCTATATAAAAATGAGTTGTATGTATGCATGTTTGTTTGTTTGTAAAAAGAGCGTTTACATATGATGTCATTATTAGTATATAAGGCTTTGTATATGCACAGACAATGGGACAGCCAAGTCTGTCGACTGACGTCATGTTTGTCGACTGACGTCCTTATAAGGATTGAGCTGTATGTCGTCATGAAGTTGTTTGTCGACTGACGTCATGTTTGTCAACTGATGAAATTACAGACCGGGACACCGGGACACAAATCACGACCGGGACACAGGGAATATAAATGACGACCGGGACACTCAAAGAGAAATTACAGACTGGGACACCGGGACACAAATCACGACCGGGACATATAAATGACGACCGGGACACAGGGACACAACTACAACGGGGACGCCAGGGGGCACAGGGGGATATATAAATGACGATGGGACACAGGGACACAACTGCAATGGCGCGTAACTAATATGGCGCGTAACGACTTACGCGCACGGGGGGGGGGGGCTTGGGAGGGGTAACAAGGTAATACCCCTTTATCTAGACTTTCATCAGTTTTATTAACTGTTTAGTTTAACCCTTTAGTAATCTTGTGTTTAATGGCTCATTTTAAAGAAAGTTGATCGGGTTAAAAACCCTTGTAATTAGATTTTTTTTTAAATATGATCAATGTTTTTACGAAAAATTTCATTTTTATATAGCACTGTAGTAGCTTATGTTTATTATAACATCAGAAACGTGTCACATCTGCGTGCTTCAGTAATAAAAAAAAAAAAAATAAATGTTTTTACAAAGAACCGCATTTTATATGCTAGATAAAGAATGTCGTCATAGTTTTATAAGAACTATGACATTAAAAAAACGATATGTTATGACCTTAGCTCTGATAATATCGGTTATGATGTCATGATTATAATATAAAGGGGTTAAGAATACCTAGCATAAACAGTAATATGGTTTCTTCTAAGCAAGTTACACGTAATAAAATTGACAGAAGTTTAAAACCTTTTGTAATAAAAAAAGATAATTAAAAACTGCATTTTTCTATAACACTGTAGTGTCTCATGTTATTAACATCCGAAATTTGTCGTCACATTTACGTGCTTTTCTAATTAACAAAAAAATATTTAAAATAATATTTTTATGAAGAACTTTTATCATTACAAGAGGCATGTCGATATAGTTACGTAAAAGGCAGGAATTTTTGAGGGTTTTAACATAAAATCTGATTTGGTCAACTGAAACTAGAATAATTCCTGAAAATTTTAAATAAATAATTTTGTTTAACTACAAAATGCAAAAATATTTATGGAGTCTAAGTAGCAATTTTAATTATTTAATTCAAACCAGAAAATACCTGAAAATTTTTACGCGCTGAAGTTTTACGCGGTTTGAAGCACTTAATGCTTGAACAATGAATTGTTGCGAATAATGATTTGTAAATGAATTGTGTAGTAATTTTAATCTGTATAATACTTTATAGGCCTATTACGACCAGAACTATTCAAACAACTGAGAGAGCAACTTATGAAACCACTCCAGGCATAAATGATCACAATTCTGCAATAAAAAGTGATCCAACGTTTTCAGGTACAAAGTTAGATCATGATAGAGTAGACTCAGATGAACTAGGTAAGGATTTAGAGAGTAAATTTCAGATGAGGCAACCCAATCACGATGGAAACGATAACTTTGACTCAAATGAAAAAAAAGATGAGGATATAGAGGATGAAAATCGGATGAAGCAGTCCGATCATGATGGAGACAAAAACAATGACTCAAATAAAAAAAATGGGGGCATAGAGGAAGAAATTTTAAATAATATAAGGCAACATAAGCCAAGCGTGACAAAGCGGACGGACCAACGACGAGACAAAATCAATGACTGTTATAAAGAAGATGAAGATATAGAGGATAGAAATCAGATTAAGCAGTCCGATCATCATGAAGATAAAGATCACATGAGAAAGTCAGATCATGAGAGAGACGAAAATAATCACACAACTAAAAACGTAGAGGATATAAAGGATGAAAATACAATGATGCAGTTCGATCATGATGGAGACAAAAAAAATGACTCCAATCAAACAGATGAGGATATAGAGATAGAATATCCGATTAATACAACAATGCAAATTCTTGGATCCATTGTTGGATGCATTGTTGGAAGCCTTACTTTTCTTGCGCTGGAATGTCTTGCAAAAATGATTTACTCTAAGTTAAGTAAGGTGTCAAGTAGACAGGAGCCGATCATGGTTTATATATATATAGATAGATATATATATTGATCGTTTAAGGATTAAACAATCAATAATTGTGAATTTATTTATAATTTTTCTTTAAAACGTTCATTTTTTGAAAATGGGATCCTGTCATTTTCTGGCCTGAAAAACGATCTTGATAGGTCATTAGTAGTAGTATTAATATAATAGCGGTATTACTAGTGTCACCAGTAATTTCAACCTATTGCCTTTACAAGTAGTTCCAATAGGAGTAGTATTTTGTGTAGTATTAGTAGTAAATGTAGCAGTGATAGCTGTACTAGTAGTAGCATTCATTTATTGCATTTTATAAGATAATCTTCCCCTTTTAGCATCATCTGAAAGTTCTCTATCCAAGAAAATTCTCAACCAATAACTAAAATCATTTACAAAAAAAGGACAAAAACGCTCTCTCAACTAACAATTAATACCTAGATCTAACAAAAGAAAAAAGAAATTAACTACCCTCTCCCAATAAAGATTTGTTAAACACTACTTTAAATGACTCAATGTGTTCAGCCTCCCGAATGTCAGCTGGGATATCATTCCGAATATCCGGATCTAAATACCTATTTCCGAAACCTTCACGTGTGGTGTCTCGGTACTCAACAGCAAAATTATCCGCCTCCCTAATCGCATATTAAACACTCGTAATCTCTTAAAACATGACGCAATATCATTCACACTTTCTGCATAATTAACAAGAAGTCGTATTGTTTTATTTTGAAGAATCTGCACTCTTATCAATTTGCATGAAAATTACTAGACCAAAGAACGCAACCAATTCATTAGAAATATAAGGCCCAACAATAGTATGGTACAGCAATAGAAGAACTGATAATGGTAAAAGATGCCTTAATCGGTGCATCAAGCTGGATGCCAAATAATGCAGTTCATGCACCTGTGAAAAAGCCCTACCATTAAAAAATATCTCTCCATCAACACTTGGCTGCTTACTAATTCTTCGAAATATCACAAAATTGTTTTGATTTTTTTAACATTCACTGGTAATCTATTCAAACTTGTAAATACAAAAAAAAAAGACTAAAAAATACCCTATGTAACAATGAATCATAAATGTATCGACTAGACACAGTTAAAGCAGTATCATCCGCAAAAGTTGTAGTAAAACACTTGCGTAAGTAGAAACGCATTGAATCCACGTACACAAGGTACAGAAGTGGTCCCAAGACAGATCCCTTGGTACATCACAATTCACTTGAAAAGGAGAGGAAAAAACATTATCTAATACAACTTGAAGAGATCTACCACTCAAATAACTATCAAACAACTTCAGATAGTTACCACGAACTTCGAGAGATTGTAGACGTTAGAATAAAGTTTTAAAATTCACTGTATCTAGTGCTTTTCTAAAATCAATGAAAAAATGTCAAAGGAATTTCACCACGTTCAAAGCATTTACTTACAGTATCACAGAGGGAATGAAGGGCGTATTGCGTCGAGTGACCTTTCCTAAAGCCAAACTGGGTTTCACTTAACATTCCTGTTTTCGTAAGATAATCATAAAGCCTTTTATGCACAATTTTTTTTTTCAAATAATTCTTAAAGCAAGGGTAGGATTGATCTGAGTGTATAATTTTCAATATCTAGCTCAGAACCTCCACTGTCCTTTTAAGTGCATCAGAGAATACGCTGGTTTGGAGGGAAAGATTGATTATGTGGACGAGGCATGGTAGTAAATAACACATCACTGAATTAAAAGTCTTAAGATTAATGCCATCTGTCCCTGCCGAATTAGATTCATTGTTGTCACAACCTTCATAATTTCGTCTCCGGTACACGGCTGAGATTCAATTTCGCTTCCAGATTCCTCTATCATCCACAAATTCACAGTCCAGGAAATCATCATTAGAATTCATCAGCCCCTCTGCTTGTACATTTTTGCCAATACTTGAAAAAACTCAGCAAATCTATTATTAACAATTGTTTCATCATTCATATTTTCTCTTTGAATTAGTAGCGAATTGGGTGTAGTTTCTTTCTTTTTTCCCAATAGACCATAACCTTCCAAGTTCCTTTAGTATTATCCTTATTTAAACTCAATTGATTCATAAAATATTCTTTTTTAGCCTTTTTTCTCATCGAGCTCACTTTATTGCGTATTATTTTGAACCCTTCCAGTTTTTCGGCACATCCTTCCTGGGCTCATCCTTATGTGGTTTTAAACTTTTCACTGGGCAAGTTTTATCATATATCATTTGACCGTCATGCGGTCAAATGCCCCAGAAGTGTCATCTTTCATATCTAAAACTTCACTAAAATCAGTGCTGCTTAAATCTTCACCAAACCTCTGTAAGTTCTTTTTTTTAACGACCGAGTCTTCACTTTTTTTTAATTCATTTCTTTTTATTTGGCCACAAGGTACCGTTGTGACAACTGGGAAATGGTCCGAACAAGCGTATAGAATCACATCAGCATAACTACCGTCCAGATACTTAGAACTAACAAAAATATTTTCTATGGGAGGGGCTGAATGACTTGTAACACCTGTTGGAATATTCACAAGGGGGAAAAGATCATGAGCAACCATCAAATTAAAATAATCAGGATTCACTCCATTCAATCAAAGCAGATCAAAGTTAAAATCACCCATACAAGTAAAATCTAGACCTATCCGAGACGCCGCATGTGCAAGTTGATCAAACCCACGCTCAAATTCTTCCCTTCTAGCACTCGGTGGCCTATACACAACACTAGTCAAAAGTTTTCTACTTCCTAAACCTAATTCCAGACTAAAACTTTCAAACATACCCTCTATCTAAACATCAATGTCATTTCTTACTTGATTTGACAACGACTTTGAAATCAAACACGCAATTTTCCCTCTACGAAGTGATTTCTGGCATTTAGTCTCTAAATTATAATCTGGAAAAGAATACCACGAGAGAGAGTGTTCCTGACTCAAAAAACATTCACATATGTAATTTTTACTTGAGAATCAGAGAAAAATTGCAGCAAATTCTCATAACAAGTAGTAAAGTGGCAATTCCAGGCATATTAATGCAACGAATCAGCTTCCTCGGGGTTTAACCGTGGACTTTGAACATTGGCACTACTTCTTAACTGTTGAAATTTAACTTTGTTCATACATGGTTCAAGATCTGTCACTATTGGTGCCGACAAAACCTTTTCTAGGCAAAAAGGTCGGCTCATTAAATTATCAAGTATAGACGCAGTAAGAGTAAATAGATACAGGAACCTAACAAATATCTCTAAATGAAAAGAAAAAAAGTACAAAAAAAAGTATGCGAGACTGAGCATCAACAATTTTTGAGAATAATAATGAAAATAACAAAAATAGCGAATAATACACGACCCAAACAAATCTCTCTAAATGAAAAGAAAAGAAGTAAGAAAAGAAAATACAGGACTGAGAATCAACAGCTTTTAAGAATAATAATGAAAATAACAAAAATAGCGAAAAAGTAGTGAGAAAAAGGGCGAAAAAAAGAAGCAATACAAAGAAAAAAGAAGAAAAAAACGATGAAAAACAACACAAATACTATTTCAAATGTATTCACCTAGGGATTTTATTCTCTGCGCAGACGGTTCACCTGGCGACTTTCTTAGCATGTTGCCGCGGGCAGTCCATGCATGTTTGACGCCGAACCGATCCCTTGCGGCATTTAAGAAATCACGACGTCGCTTTGTAAAGGATTCCGACTTCTGTGAGAAAATTTTTCGAGCAACCTCTTTGCTAGCAAATCGCACTAGTGCTGGGACAACTGTGTCACTAGCACTCATTCCCACTCGTTCTAAACCAGAAACACTTGATAATTCGCTTGAAGAAATACCAATAACACCCATCTGTGTCATTAGGATATTGAGTAAAGTCGTTTTAAGGCCAACCCTTGGCTTTTGTTTCAGATCGTTGAAAACAAGACTGTTCAAGATATTTTCTTGATTCACATCGTCAAGCCTAACTCCGAATTTTTCTTAATTCGATTCTTCAGATTAAGGGTTTGCATTCTACACTCTTTCAGCTCTCGTTGAATACGGTCTAAGATGGGATTGAACTCCTGTGACACAAAATTGTACAACTCATTAGTTATAGTCTCAGCAGAGTCTTTAAGACAAGATTGCGCTTTCGCGCCACTTTTTGCAGAAACCTGACGAGATATCTCTGAAGCTATAGATTCTTTAGTTTTTTCTAACTCATGTTCTGTAGCGGAAATTCGTGCAAATAATGCAGGCTGTGAACCGGGTAATGCAGCACTTTCTTCAGATGCTTTTAGTGTATAAAATGTTTTTGAAATCGACCTGTAAATCTCGGGAAAACGCCCGAGTTAATCAGATACGAGTTTAACATTCTTCGCAGTTTTAGTAGAATCTTCTTGAACGTTGTTTTCATACGATACAAGATTACTCTCAGAAACAATTTGCTCGTTGTGATCCCCATAGCAGAAAACCAAATAGCTTATTCGCTTTCCATCACTTTTTGCAATTTTTTGAATTCGTACAGGCCACAGTGGATAGCCTGGAAATTTCGCCAGTGCTAAGTCAAATTGATTGTCTGACCGTATGATTAACATGAGCAGGAGAAAAAAGAATGAAAAACAACAAATGAGACTTGTTTTAAAGTAGGCAGGCCCACGGATGACGTTAGGAATCACCGCTCTTGCAGGATGGTCCAGTAAACTGTGGAGGCCTGCAACGTTTTTTCCACCGTTTTGTTACATTCAAAACAGTATAGAATACAGTAATTAGCAAGACAAACAAAGCCAGTCTTTTTCGCACAGTTTCACAGCAGATCCTTTCACTTGGCACAAAGCCGCACACAGGTAAA
The DNA here is from genome assembly GCF_032884065.1 of Artemia franciscana. Classification (NCBI taxonomy): domain Eukaryota; kingdom Metazoa; phylum Arthropoda; class Branchiopoda; order Anostraca; family Artemiidae; genus Artemia; species Artemia franciscana. Next base: position 28,031,205 of record NC_088863.1, on the reverse strand, counting down.
TCGATATTTGTGCGAGTGACGTAATTAATGCAATTCAACCTTTACAGTTTCATAATATTTCATCCTTATAACTTGAAAAAATAATCCGATTAATTTAGCTTGTGTTCACACTTCAAGAACAAGGTAGTATCCAGAAAAAGGTTTCGTATACACTTACTTTCTTTTTTATTGGTGTTTTATATATTTTTTTATATTTGTAGCTGGGATTCTACCGTGTTAAATACAGTGAAGAGCTGCTGAAACGTCTTGTTCCACCTCTCAAGTCAATGACGCTGCCCCCTTTGGACAGACTTGGAATTGTTACTGATGTTGATGCTCTTGTAAGCTCAAATTTTTGTTTATTCATTTATTTTCATCCAAAATGGTAAGCATTCAGTGCTTGTCGTAACAATAAACTAAAAAAAAACATCGCTAGCGCTGAAGAAAAAAAAGACAGCACTAAAACAGAGAGAAAATATGAAAAATAATGGCAATATGTACATCGAAAGCATCTGTGTAAAAAGTATGAAGCCCAGAAGAACCTATAAATATTTATTAGCCTAGTAAAATGAATAGTTTTATAATGGGAGGAGAGAGGGAAATCTGAACAAGAAGAGCAAATCTTGTAACTTACGCTAGGGGAGGGATCTTGATGGAAATAAAAAAAACAAAAAACAAATCATTCCGACTAATGCCAAAACCTAATCAAGCGAAATTCTTTAAATAGCCAAATGTTGTAGAATTATCGATAAATTTGTATTTTGCCTCTTGGTTTCAGAGGCCATACTACCACGTTGTGGCAGTTCTTAAGTAGTGGTTCCAGTTCTTAACTTCTTCAAGTTCTATGACATTAGAATTTTTCAGTTCTCAAGTAATCATTGCAGCTAAGTATTTGTGACCAAATGACAGCAGATATTCTGCAAAAGTATGGCACTAAGATAGGAGGGGCATTTGCTAGATATTTTTTGTAGAATTTGTTTAAGGGTAATTTTATGAATAGAGCTTGGCGCTGCGGTGCCAAAAATGACTCTTTATGAATGACTTGGTACGACCCACTCAGTAAATGCATCATTAAAGACTGGTTTAGGCTTATCTCCCGAATGGGCAACTACGGTTTACCTAAAATAGTTATATTAAGGAACACTGTCAGATGGTAAGGAAAAGGCTGGAAGCCCTTGATTACGGTGGGGTTACTTTTTTCCCAAGAAATGACTAAAAATCTCTTGAGAGGGTGACTAAAGCAGAGGATAAGGATAGGATGAGATGGAGGTAAAGTGCTTGTTAATGCGTTTTCTCAAGTGGCTTAACGCCACTTGAAATGTAATTGAAATGTAATTTGAACTCCAAGACTGCTTTGTTATATACTCCGCATTTATAGAAAAAAAACCTTCCTTTTTTCAGTCAGAGATCTATTCCCTCTGTAGTAAGGCTGGGTGACAGGCTTGCTACTATTTTCCTAAGGAAAAAGACCCAGCAACTGAAACGTCGCTTCGACGCCATGTGGGCCAGTAATGGCTTTGGAGGATCTTTTTAAGTTAGAAAATAATCGTTTGTTCTAATTAAGCATATTCAGTGAGTAAGAAATATTGAAGCGTTCAAAATCATCTCAATCATAAGTAACATACCAAAAGTAAAAGTTGGTTACCCCAAAGGGACAAAAACTGTCATTGAATAGTTGTGTTTTATGCTATTTCTAATGAATCATTGCTTGGTTGATCTTGAATAGATTCTCCTTACTTAAACACATAGATAAGCACATACGAACCAAAATAGTCCTCGCGATTTGTTCAATATGTAATTGGTAAAATATATTTCTAAACCCAGGCCTCCCGCTGGGTTCATAATTAGTTATGAAACAGTGCATATTTTTAACTTAGGTTCTAAGATGTTCATAATTTAAAAAAAGTATCATAAAGTACATATTTTTCTTGTCATCAGCTGGAAAGCACTTTTGGTTGCTGTCTTTTTCCTCATAAAGGACAAGGGAAGTAAATGTGAAAGAGTTCTATTTATAACCTTTCCAACTGTAACACTGCATCTTTTGTGAGCATATATTTTCTTATGGCCAAAAAGACATTGTTACATTTAACTTGGTTTCTATATTGCCCCCATATCTTCTTATACTAAGCTATCTTTTAGTCTTTGGAAGAAAAAAAAAATCACTTGTGTAATATAGGTTTAAAATCAGTTATGCTGCCATCTATATTTTTAACGGAATAGATAGCATAAGATGTTTGGTAATATCAGACATTACTTTTACAAAAATTTTGATTGTACTTAGCAAGATTTTGATAATATCAAGCACGATTTTTGATAACAAAACACCAACTGCCCATTTTATGTCCACGGACAGTTTCTGAGGTTTAAGTATCATAGATTTAGCTTCAAAATTCGTTAATAAAAATCGGAATCAAAAGTTTGTAAAGGTCATATTTTTGTGGTCAAAAGTTCATTTTGTCACAAAAAATCTAACGGGAGGCCTGTAAAACAGCGTTTAACCTTTGTCTTAATTTTCTCAAATATCTATTTTATTAAGGTAATCGATTCTACATCTAATCTACTCAGCACTACCGCTTGATTTGCCGCCATATTATGAAATAGGTCGATTGAATCATAAGAAAATGACGGCTATTGCTTAATACTACTTGTTTTCTGTCGTAATTTTTTTAAGCTAATTTTTTTCTTCCTTTGCTTTAGTTGAGAAAGATGCTTTTTCTCAATCCATCATTGAAGTTAGGGTTATTCAGCTTTGGGGTAATATATATTTTACTGATTGGCTTTTCTTTCTATGGCTGTATCTTAACCACCCTATGGATTTGTTTTTTATGCGAAAAGGTTTCATAATTATAACCAAACACATACACTAGATTACAACCCGGAGCTGGCATTAGCTTAAGAAGGCAACACAACTTCGAAAAATCGGCAGATTATACGAAAAATATAAAAGTATTGGAGAAAACCTGCAAAAATTTTGATATTTCGTCAATTGATATTTTTCAATAAAAATTTCTTGAACGTTCCCTTCTCCTTTGTATATCCCTGAGTTACTATTAATAATCCAAATATAAAATATTGCAAAAATGTGGTTTTATCTCACTTTCTAGCGCTATAATGAGGGAAGGTTAAGATGGCTAGGACAAGTTCTGCGAATGAAAGATGACAGATTGCCTAAGACCGTCCTTTTTGGCCAACCATCTTGGGCCAAACGAAAAACAGGTCGTGCCAGAATGGGTGGGAGGGGGTTTTAAGGAAGGATTTAAGGTAAATCGGAACTTCTTGGGGAGGAGTTTGAAGAGATTGGCTTCAAATAGATTGGGATGGAAGAGGAACATGACTAGATGTTTTGACCTCAGGGGATTCGTGCGACAAAGAGATAGTAATAGCAGTTGTATATGTTTGCAAAGCCTCATGATGAATGACACTAACTAATGAAATTATCTCATCAGCCTAGTGTACTGGTTTTTCTCTTTTTATCATTATTTTGTTAACACCAGACTTACGTAGGGTTTGGGGCCAGATTCCCAAGAAATCATCTAGTATTGACAATTCTCTAACGTGATTCATATATTCAGCTGTCCGATTAAAGAGCCTGTTAATGCATTTTTGATGAATATTGAAGCCTGATATATTCGTTAAAAACACCGATCCACTAAGTGGATCACTGAATGTAAAACATATTTTGACTTTAAACAAAAAAGTCAGAATGTACAAATGACGAAAACGAATTTTGGCTTCCTTTCACATGATTAACTTTTGAGCATGCCTTTCACTATTAGTTGTTCAGCCTGAAACTGGAAAGAGCAAAGAATTGAAAGTCAACTATCACATGAGAAACATGTCTTACACCAACGGTTCGTTAGTTTGGCTACCTAAAAGCTTTAATTTTTATCGGTAATGAAAAAACAGAAAACGATGAGTAGTCTTAGAATCGAAACATCGATTGGAACTTCAAAATCGGAGTCGGAAATTTTTTTGACACAGTCCCATTACTGCTTTCTACACCTCTAAGCTTATACTCTTTTATTCTGTTTTATTTGTTACCTCTTTTCTATTCCGTCTTAAATCATTCTCAGGACAATATGTAGGCAGAATGCTAGATCTGACTAAGTGTAACATGTAAGAAACTTTACTAGACCTACGATTTTTTATATATGATAAGATCTGACTCAATTTTGAGCTGCAGACTATAATACTAATATTTGTTTTAGGTCCAAGCTGGTAAATCTAGTACTGTAGATTTGCTAGAATTGTTTTGGGCATATCAATCTGAAGACAGTTATGTTGTCTGGTCTTCTATCTGTTCAGGCCTATCACGCTTGCAAAATATTTGTGAGATAATGGGCTACAAGAAGCCTATGGATTCATATACTAGAAAATTGTTACAGAAAGTTTTAAGTATGCTGGGATGGAACGCTGTAGAAGGAGAAAGTAAGTCCTTTTTCCTTTCAGTTCCTAGTTGTATTCGTTGTTTTAGTTCAAAATTTGATGAGCAATGTTTGATTTCGGTGTACAGGGTGTCTCAGAAGTAAAAAAACGTTACGTGCGTTTGTATTCTACTATTAGCTTTGCTTCTATACTCAATGCTGTACCTGTCAATCAGATCTCTGCTCTATTAACACGTTCCTTCAACCCGGCTAGGGCGGTGTGCTGGCGTTCCTAATATAAGACTGAAATAAGTAAGACAAGAAGCAGAAAACTGTTTTTTATCAATCAGAACACTCACCAGTAGCCAATACTCAAGTAGCCCATTCTTAATGCCGTACATGTCAATCAGATTTCAGTTCTATTAACATGTTCCTTCAACCCGGTTGGGGAGGTGTGCTGGCATTCCTAAAAAAAGATTGAAATAAGTAAGACAAGAAGCAGAAAACTGTTTGTATCAGTCAGGACACTCACCAGTAGCCAATACCCAATGCCGTACATGCCAGTCAGATGTCTGTACTATTAACACGTTCCTTCAACCCATTTGGGGAGGTGTGCTGGCGGCAGCAAGATATTGTAAAGACTGGAGACTGCTTGTCGATGCCCTAGTTGCCTCTGGACGCACAGGAGGATATAAGGTCTGTAGCATAAAAGAGATTTGTATTACCAGAGGATCAACCCAGAAGTACCTTGTAATTTTTCTTACCTTTACTGAACTTGTCTTACTTGAATTTACTCAGCGTTGCCAAATGTCAAGAAGAAATAGTACCTAAGTCTTAGACCAAGTCATTCACTAAATGGTGCTAGTCTGATGGATAGAGCATTGGTGTTATTTAACATCGTATGGATGCAGTTTGTTCCTTTCTTTATGTAAATTGCATGATTGAGTGAACACATCTGGGTTCAAAACAATGTTATATAATTAGTGGAAAGTATAAAAAAACTGCACTCTAAAGAAAAGTATAATATTGTCACATGTTTATAAAATAAAGTTGTAAAGAGAAAATACAAATGTGCAGAAAGAAGACAAAGAAATATGCACCAGATAAAGGATTAAGACGGAAAATAGCAACGTACAACATAATTAGTTAACTAAAGCCTCGCCATTGCAAAAAAGACAATGCAGCAGTTACAAAAGCCAAATAGAGAATTCTGTTCTAACTTTCATAATGTAAATTTTTCTTTGTCCACACAATCCAAATAAAAAAGGTTAGTCCATGTTAACTAATTAGGACGTTTCTACTTCCCCGTTGACAAATTGACTTTTTACGCCCAGCTCTTCTATTTTTAAGATTGGATTTGTTGTATCTAAAAAAATATATGTATTAATTGGCAAGTGTGTTTAATTATTGAAAAAAAAAATGTTTATTACAAGCCCATTTATTATAATATGTAAATACAACAATGGTATAAAACACCAACAAGCCGGACTAGTTAGTATGAACAGCATCTGAATTCTAGTCTTAGAGTCATGGGCTCTAGCTTGGCGTTGTTTTTTTTTTTTTTTCGTCAGTAAAAATTAAAATATTGAAAATATATTCCTTTTCAGTTAAAGTTGTATTTGTGTAAACCGGTTTTAGACTATATTATACGTGCATGTGGATAAAGAATTTAATTCTCTCTTCGAAAATGAATGTCTTCAAAGTTACGGTTTTGTCGAGCCCACCCTGTTTTGTCATGCTGCTCGGAGATTGAATTTAAGCTTTCAGTGACAGTTCTACCGATCTGCAGAAGACAGTTCTGGTGAAGCCAGCCTTGAATTTTAAATAGCACTCTATTCACCATAAACGGCTATATTTCATAGAACTTTTCAAAAGTCCACTGATAAAAAAAGCAATACCTTTCCTGTTGCTCTTCTTGCAAAAACTTGGATGCATTCAAACTAAAAAACAACCGCATTTTGTCCCATAAAATTGATGCTCCTTCATTATGTTTCAATAGCACTGTATGTAATTTTGCAAGTTGTTTTGCTACCTTAGGATAAACCTTTTCACTTCTACAGGAGGCAGTATCACTTCTACAGCGAGGGCCGTTCGTCAAGATGTTTTTGATTTTGTGTTGGTGGGGGAGCGGACAAAAATTGGCTGATCCTCACGAAAGAGTATGCGCCATGATTTGTTCTTCTTTTTATTATGCCTTTCTTCAGATACTCTTTGCTGCTGTTAATGGTATGTTTTGGGGCTCGGAATTGTAAGTGTCAAATTGTGCTAGGTTGAACAATTTATCAAAGATTCTATTGACAAAATAAGATTCTTTCACTAGTCAGCGATTAATTCAGTTCTTTCATCTTTTTTGTTTGGTCAAAAGCAACATAGAAATAAATAAACAAAATAGCTTCTGACGATAGTCATATCGGCTATATGTTTATTAAAACTAGTGATGGTTTTAGGTAAGGCCTAGCCTGGACTATAGACCACTATATGCTCTACTAGAAAAAAGTTTCGTCTCTTTATTAACCCCTCAATACTAAATTTTAAAAATCGAAAAATTTTGTAAATTTAGAACCAATCGATTTATAAAATTAAAAAATAAGACGTTTACAATAGATTAAATTTTTTAAACAACTTTTTTCTTTTCTCAGAGGTTACAACTGGTTCATTCCGTGCAAGAATCCTGCTTCATGCTGGCTTAGCCGGTGACAAATCTGTTCTAGAGGAATCGCGTCGTCGGTTCAAAAGACACTTGGATTGCGTGGAGCTGATTCCAGCTGACCTTAGGGCTGCTATCTATTGCATTGTTATGGCATTTGGTGACAAAGAAACATTTGAAACCCTGAAAAAGGTGTGCCTTTTTGTTGCTCTTTGAATGCTCTTACCCTCCAAGCTCTTACCATGCTCAGGAACCATGTTTGTTTCTGAAGCGTGTCGAAGTGTGCGCAAGAAGAGGGAAATAAAAAATATATGTGGCAAAAAAAACTATTTCAAAATGTTTTGGTAAAGGTTAAGAATACCGGCTTTCCAGAAGCAGAAATGCTAGAACAAAAAAGAGACATTTTTAGATTGCCAATTTTGTGCTAATTTTTAGGGTTTTGTTCAGGTTTTCAACAATCCATCCCCATACCCCCCCCCTAATTTGCTCATTTATTCCAAGGCTCTATAATAAATTAACATAAAAAACAATGACTTTCTTAATTTTTAATTCACAGCATATTTACATTAATCATGTTTCCTTCTATTAATATTCACATTTTAACTCATCTAACGTAGAATTTTTTTTTTTTTTTTTTTTTTTTGTATCCAATATTCAGCAATCTCATTCAGGCTAAACTAAATGATTCCACAAAGAGTAACCGGTTTACAACGGATCAACCAATGGAAAGAACAATAAACAAATATATCATCACTTCTATATATGTGTCCAAAGGGGAGGGGGGATTGTCAGGGTAACGATTATTATGTTAAAAAAGAGCGTTCAATAAGAACTTATTGGTACAGTTTTTATTTTATGTTCTATATAGCTTAAGGCCATATACGGGGGGGGGAGGGTGTCAATTTTTAAAAACGCGTTACAAAATCATAAAAATGTGCATAGAATTATTAATCTAAAAATGTCTCCCTTTTTTCAGCCTATCTCCTTCTGGAAAGCCAGTATTGTTAACCTTTATCAAATGTTTTTTATTGGTATGTGTACGTAATTGAGTTGTTTAGGTGGATTCAGGTGTTTTCTTTAGATAGTTGTAAATGTTTGTTTAATACCACCTATTTCCAATTTTTGGTAAAGACTTGTTATTTTTTTTTATCTTCTTGCGTTCTTGAATTATTTTTTTAATTTTCTAATTCGTTTTGAGAATAATATTGCTTGTTCAATAATTCGAAAATTTCAAGTTTTCGATAGTTTGAAATAACAAATTCTTCGTAAGTAGAATGTTCGAAAGTAGATGAGAATGTTCGAAAGTAGATGACCACCTGTTTTTATATCTGTATTATATCTTCGTCTTTCTTGTCATTGTCATTTTCGACACATTTCCAAATACGGAACACTTAAATTTAAGCTTTCAATCTACAGCATAATCCAAAGTAAATTAGTTAATGGAAAATAATTAAATCGACTTACTCTTAAACGAAATAATAATCTCAAAAAAGGGGAAAAAGTAGTATATTCTAATAGTTAAAGTATTGGAGAGCTCCATATGCTTTTTTTGGAAATAAAAATTCATAAATTATCTTTTATTTCTTTTAGTTAAAAGGAATTTAGTCCTTTATTCCTTATAGTTAGAGTATTGGAGAGCCAGCTAAAGGCACATTAATGTTTTATTTGAATTATTTAATATCGTTTCTGAGCATGAACGGATGACGATAGAAAATTTTTTCAGTGTCAGTTGCTCATATGAAAATTGGGGACATAGTGTGCATGATCTTGAGTCTTATTTGCCAGTCTTCGTTTCCTTCCAACGTTTCTTTCTTCCTTATTTTCTCTCTATATATCCATTTACCTTTTCTTGCATCCTTAGTAGTCTTTTATGGATGTTTATCTAAACAAATCATTAAATCTTTTTGCCTTTTAGCTGTTTAATGAGGAATCTTCTTCAGAAGAGAGACAGCGCATCGGTTCGGCTTTTGGCCAAGCTAGAGATGAGAGTATCCTTCACGAAGTTTTAGAATTTTCGGAATCAGTAAGTTTTTTAACGACTTAGTAGTTGTTTTATAATATTATAATATTGTATAATATTATAGTTATTTATTATATAGTTGCATATATTGGTTATATATATTATTTATATGGTTATTCAGACCAAGTTGTTATTATTACTGTTGTATCTATAATTTGCTTTTCAATGAAGGTTGGAAAAATAAAAAACTTTCTTTAGTTATTCATCTGCATTGACAAAATGTAATCTAATTGCTGCTTATACGTTGCAAGATTTGGAGGGTTGGAGGGGGGTAGGAAATATCACAAGCCTTGTCGTTCTCATCCTCCCTTGACTATTCAATTGACTATTCTTTTCTCTATGGACTCCTTCTCTATCTTCTCTATTAGCTGCATCGACTATTCTTGTGCTAGTGACCTAGAAAATGAGAAAAAAAAGTATCAGCCAGTAAAAAAATGAAAAGAAGACAGTGCAATTATTTTGGCTAGAACCCCAGTTCCATCCTCCCAAGAAAAAAAAGGCAAATGTAAGACAAATCGTGAAAAAAAGGAAAACTAAATAATACAAAGAATACCCAACAGCTCAAACCTAATCAAACATAAAATGGAGGAAAAGTCCGTATACCAAATGACGATTCTTGAACCTATAAACCTACTAGGCATTCCACTCCATAGGAATTTTTCATACTTTTTTCGTGTTTGTCCTTACTGGTGAGTGATTGGTTTGATGGTAAATTGTATGCCATTCGTTTTTCTTCCTTTTTTTCTAGTCCCTGTGCTCGGTTCTTTTATCTATTTTTTTTCTCTTTTTTTTGTAAATTATTTTCTTTTTGGCATGATCATTTTTTTGCCATATGTCATTACCGAATACTATACTGTTCATCTGTATCATTCGAACTGTAAGTAGTAGTGGTTATACATTCTTCTGGTCTTTAGTTTAATTTGATCTTCATATATTATCCTTTTATTTTCGTGTGTTCTTTTTTTTCTACATCGTAAGCTTTAAGTATGTTTTCTTCTGTCTTCTGATTTCACTTGGTGCTGAAGACAGACTGAGAATGTCGGTCTGTTTTTAACAATTTTCTTTTTTCATTTTTGCTTTTGTTTTTATTGATCTTAGCCCATTTTGCATGTATTAAAGTTTCCGGACTGCATTGGAGTCGTGATTGCCTGATTTGATCTCAAAAATGGTCTTGCGATAAAACCTCAAATACAGTTTATCACTGGTCCCAGTTTTATTTGACTTTCATTCAGTTTTAAACTTTCTAATTTTGTTTAGGAACATGTGCGAAAACAAGAATCGGTATTGCTACTTGGTGCTGTTGCGAGTTCACAGCTTGGGCAGCAGCTTGCCTGGAACTATTACAAAGAAAAGCACGAAGATCTTGTTCGAAAATTCCCGGTAAGTAAAATAGTGTTTCAGATACAACCAGTCTAGGAAGCTAGGACGAGATAAAAAAAATCGCCAGTTATCTCAAACACAAATTTATAAATTATGCCACCTCTACCCTTAAAATGGTCTTCAAAAAGTTTCAACTCGATTCCTAGCTATGAGATAAAATAGCGTGTGCTTCCCAACCTAAATATAAAATTTGTCACCTTTCAATGAAACTTAATGACTATGTGCAGCTTTATAATTAGAAACACTCGCTAGCCTTCAGGCTTGAGATTTTAAATTAAAGTATAATGCAATAAAACATCAAAATAATTGCATAGGCTTAGGTTGTTCAAAGGGATACAGTTAAAAACATTAACAAAACATTCTCAGAGGTAAAAAGTATTAGTTCCATTGTAAATTCTCTTAATATTTATGATAAACGGGATAGAAATAGAGGATCGAGAGAAATTGACATTTCGTACGTAAATATGTACACGATGTGATGCCTGATGTCTAGGGATAAGACTATATTAAATATTTGAATCAACTCCTGTCACAACAAGATAATTACACGATAACATTTTCAAAAATACTACACAGTATTTCCATATTTAGGGTTTTTTACTGAGCTTTGCTGTTCTTATTAATGATGTCTGGGATGCACGTATAGAGAGAGACGGATATATACATTGCCTCCTTCAGTTCGTTTGGGCCACTGAACCTCCAGTGTAAGGACAGATATCCCTGGGTATTACTACCGCTGAGTGGCTTGAATTTAAGTCCTTAGTCTTCAATGGAGAGTGTCATCCCTACTGCCTTGTCATACATCATTGTAAGGACAAATAAACAATTATAAAAAAGACACTTGATTATACAAAGGCATTGACTTGTTTTTCCTACAGCACCGATTTAGGGATGCCTTGATAACTCTTTGTTTATTGGAAACTAAAAATTGAAGTAGTTGGTAAAAAAAAAAAAAAAAAAAAACGAGAGCAACACTGGTTTTGTCGTGTGTGTGTGTGTATTTTTTTTTTTTTTTTTTTTTTTTTTTTTTTTTTTTTTTTTTTTTTTATTTTTTTTTTTCTAGCACCCTGATTTCAGGTTATTCCTACAAAGTGGTAAGGGTCTAACCTTTGCCATTTTTACGGAAGGTGTGAACCTTAGTCTGCATTGATGAATATGACTGCATTTTGGAAGGCTTCGTAGAACTCTTGCCTGGGGGCAAAAGGGATGGTTTTTGCCTTTCCTTGAGCCAAAGCCTATGGTGTGTGAAGTGAAGTGGAGTTGTATAGCCTATGTCAGAGGGAACTATCTGAAGTTATGCAGTCAAGCTTTCGTTTCATCAAACCATGTTTCTGCTTTCCAGTGGAAAGCTCCGTTCTAGCAGGCAAGCAGACAGGCACCAGTTTCAAATTGAAGATGGAATAAAATCTATAAGTGTTAAATATATGCCGCAGTTATCTGGCCCCACAGCCAATTTATATTCTTGGAGTGATAAATAGAAGAATTTATAGAAGCAAAAAGTGGCATTCTCCCACGGGTCCGAAAGTGCTGTTATCTATTGTTTCTATCCATTTCTGTTCGTGATTTTAGCTGAGTTTATCATTCGGTTTTTCGCACTTGGGATTGTGATAGAGAAATGGTGTCAGATATGCCTCTTAAACTTCAAAAGTTCGCTCATTGCGAAAGAAATTGAAGTTTATCCTTTGCTCTTTTCTAAGTGATGGTGTTTGAAACTTGGCCTTCGACAAAAAAGTCAACTTTTGAACTAAGACAGGTAGATTTTTTTTTTTCGACGGCAGTCGATAGCTCTTGATGAGCTGATTAAAGCATATGCCATCCATTTTCTGGTAGAAAAATTTCTTCATGAGAGGTATCAGTTTGAAAGTTTAAAGGGGTTGACAACTTCAGTAGTAAGGTACACACTGAAATTGTGAGACATATAGGGGAATTTTAAGCAACAGTCGGCTGTTAGCTCATAATCATTTTTGGCAGTGAGGGGTTCGCAACTTTTGCTAGTTATTGTCCGTGTTATTTGTTTCCGGTGTATTTGATGGTAAGACCAATTTGGTTCCAGTGGTAAGACATGTGGGGGACTTGTTTATTTTAAGATCCTTACAGATTAACAACTTCAGCGTTTAATCGAAGCGAGGAAACAATACTAAAGTGTTGCTCTCTTAACACTTTGCTCGGCGAAGCCGAATAAACGTTGGCGCAACACCTCACGTTGCCCATACAACGTAGATCTAGTTTTATTACTATCTACAGTCAGTTGCGCCCTTTCAAATCCAATTTTGTTAAATCAAAGAATTAATGTTTTTGCCATTGTTTAACCCTACTTGTGTTCTATTTTATGTTCTGTATGACTTATGTTCTTTAATGAGTTATGTTCATTATGAGTTATGTTCTTTAATGCTGTGTAATATGTGTGTGTATAGTTATGACCAGCAGAAGACCACTGAGTAATAACGCCAGACTGGGACAAGCTCCAATAATTTTTGCTTGTAAAATTCCAGCCTGGTGGAATTCCAGTCCAAAATCAAATTTTTCAATGTGTCTTTGAATAAAAGTTATCAAGTTTGAAAAAATGTTTTAGCCAGGTGATATCAATTATGATTCTGTAATCATTAGTTATAGAAAAAACCCGATGCTGATATCAATGCTCTCGAAGTATTGCATCTAATCAGGTAGAGTCTTTCAAATAAGCCTTATGTCAGCCTTGATCTTGATTATGACTTTCAATTAATGTTTGTGAGAACCAAATGGTGATAAAACTAGCAACGGCTTAAATAAGTACTTAGATAAGATCTTTCATTTTATAAGAACGACTACCAAAACAAAATATGTTGGATTTCGGTGTTTTGTCAGACTACAAATCACTTGACACATTTTTTATTAATCAATACTGTGATGTATATTCTTTTATCAGAAAATAGAAAGTAAGAAAGTAGAAAACAAGAAAATAGAAAGTAGATCAATACTGTGATGTATGATCTTTTAATAAGAAAATAGAAAGTAAGCTTAAAAGAAAAAAATTGTCAAAGCAATAGATTAAATAGAAAACTGATAATATAACAAAAACGTTGTGAATTCCAGCAAAATATAAATACCTTAAAGTGTGTGTGTTTGAGAATGGAGGGTGTTAAAGTGGGTAAAACAAAGTATAAAACATGGGGAGGGGGACAAGGAGGTTGACTGAAGTAGTTATTGAAAAGCTTATTAACAATTATACTAAAAATATTCGAGGCTGTTCTGTGTGGGTGTAGGGGAATAAGTAAGGAGTTCGAAAGAAACTAGTTGAGGAGTCCTGGGAGTAAGAGGATTTTGGAGTTTAAAAAATAAGTTGGAAAAATAGGTTGTATTTTATCAGACAAAAGACTTCTATGATATCCATCATTTTCCCACTTTTCATAGATATTGAAAATGATTGAAAACTTAAGTATTAAGTTTATAAGTATGATTTCTAAAAGAGTAGCACAAATGACATTTTATATTCGCTAGAAGACTAGGATCTAACCAGAAAGCAGGGTGTTTTGAGTATTATACCCCAAACACCCTGCATTCTGGCACCCCAGGTATACTATTTTATACTAATTTATTTAATTATTTTATTTAATTATTTATGATTTATTTTATTTATACTATTTTATAATAATTTTTGTGTACATCCTAAAAAAGGTATATATCTTTCAGGGTGCTTGGCATATCGGCAACGTAATTCAAAGCTTCACTTCAAGTTTTGCCTCAGAAGAGCGTGCAAAAGAAGTGGAAGAGTTTTTCAGTAAACATCCAGCAGGTAATGCATCATTTTGTATAGTATGTATGTAACAGTAGTAGATACCCTACTTTCAAGGCCGTATCCGGGGGGGATAGGGTGTTTGATCTCCCCCCGAAATGTTTGTGTGACCCGTAAAAGCGTAACAAAAATAAATATAAACAAATTTTTGATCGAGTTTTTTAAAGTTTCCTTTGTAAACCCCCCCCCCCCCCCCCCCCGAGAAATTTTCGATATGGTCTTGCCTACTTTATACAGCAGATAGTAGATATTATATTGCATATGGTAGGATATACTATCTTTATAAGTGAGCAATAACTGTGTATTTATGTATTTTTTTATTTTTTCTTGAAAACGGCTCCATATTATTTTCGGAAAAATTGGCATCCTGGGATATTCTTTCCTAAAACAAACGATCTAAATAGGTCAGAAGTTTGAAAAAATTTATTAAGAGCCTTAATTGGAAAAAATATTTATGTGAGTGACATAATTTTTGTATACATGAGTATTGTAATGACGTTGTCACACTTGTCACACTTATGTGGAAAGATTGAAGATTTTCATGCAAGGAAAAGCTAACATTAAGCTGCTTAAAGAGCAAAAAACTGGTAATTGCAAAATTTTTCGTATATGTTTTGACAAGGGATTACAAGAATTCAAAAATCTTAAAAAAGAAAACCAAAAGTTTGAAGCTTAGTAGACAATCGGTGTTAGAAATCGTACTTGCTTCAATAATCAAATATCTTTGAAAAACAACAGTATGAAAAGACATATCAGCATAAAAACTTATCTAGAGGTAGATCCAAAAAACGAAAATTTGCAACTGTTATAAATAGTAATATGTTGGAAGAAAAAGAAGTTTTTACCCCCTCCCCACATGAACAATTGAAAAATCTACTACCTGGCCCATAATGTAATACTAGAACAATAAGGGCAGCTAAAGCAAAGGGCATTGGATTCAAATTCACAATGGGTGAAAATCAACAGCTTAGACCGTCCTGTGGTGGCGCAGTGGATTTGACCTTAGCTTGGTAATACGGGACCCAGAGATCGAATCACGCTGCAGGAATGCACTGCAGGTCCGACGCAGGGACCATAGTAGTCAGGAGGCGTCGTTAATTCTTAAATAAACAACTTAGACCATCAAATGAGACAAGACCCAAAAAACAAAATTTACAAGCTTTATTATATTTAGTGCATTGCTTAAGCTGATACCAGGGGCTCTCTACAGTAAGGAAAGGGATATTTGGAAATAATGAGTTGATACTTCCAGGTTTCTTAAATAGTACCTCGCCTTAGTTTATTTGTAGAGTAGCAAAATATCTCTGAATTTTCTTAAATGAAAAAATAAATAAATAAAAAATCTCAGTATAAAGTAAATGTAATGTTTTATTTATGTATTTTTCCAAATGTAAAGTGTTCTCTTCAATGACCGTTTTTTCAAGTATTAAGTACTATCATTAGATTAATGTGTTGTGTTTCATTTAAGCGTTTTATGATGATCGCTGATCAAAGTTGATATTATTTGTGTCTTCCGTTTATGTTATTCTAATGTGTTCATGGCTGTATAATTTGGCTATCTATCTATAAATGATAATCTGTTGGAAGAAAAAGAACTTTTGATCCCCTCACCAGAACAATTAACAAATCTTCAACCTGGACCGTCATGTAAAACTAGACCAATAAGGGCAGCTAAAGCAAAGGGCATTGGAAAATTGTCTCAAGTAATGAAAATCAATTACGTAATGAAGCAATTAAGTAATGAAAATGTAGAAGAAAGAAAAATAGGGCTAGAAGATAAGCGACAGCGGAGCAAAACATGCCAAAATTGAAAATGATAGTTACGATATTTTGGTTTGGGATTTGGACGTGGATAAGGTCATCAATGCTCACCATGCCTTTGTTTAAAAAATCAATTTTCGGCGATATGTATTTCATAATGACAAAAGACAGGCCATGGGAAAAGTCGACGTTCAACATTTTATAATAGCTCAAGCGATGGAATAGCTATAAATAACGACATTAGCGTTTACAAGAACGTTAGCCAAGAACCTAATACTGCATCAGCCTCTGTTAAAAAAAAAACAAAAAAAACAAAGGTTTGGCGTTATGTTTTACATAATGACAAAAAACAAGCCAACGGAAAAGTTAAAGGTCCAATAACAAAAAAAAAACGTAATTTTACAAAGGCGCTAATTCTAATTTAAGGTCATTTTAAATGTTCAAGGGGTTGATGAAAATGAAGCACAGATAAATGGGATTAGAAAACTAGTGAAAGTGAGAATCGTAACAGCTAAAAAAAAAGGCATGGATCCAACGAAAGCGAATTGTAAACGATGATCAAATCACATTGAATTGTGTTCGAAATTTCGAACATTGATCTGTGGTTGGAAACTGGGAAAGACATATTTGTAATCTATAACGCCTTAAAAAATTAATTGAGATGATATATGAATCTAATCTTCTAAAGCAAAAGGCGTGGAAAAAACTTTCTGAGGTAAAGATGAACAAAAATAGACAATGAAATCTACGGTTGGAAAACAAGGAACAGCAATGACTGGCCACAACATAGTAGGCACTTACATAGTAGATAACGTAATGTAGCGTACATACAAATATGTGTGTACAAACAAAATTATTTATTGTCATTATAATTGAATTATTAGGATTTTTTACAAGAAATTACCTTGTGGTTGAATGCACTCAGAAGGGTGACGAATCGCTAGGGAAGGAGCTAATAATGGAAGCCCAAACCTGGAAGATGTGTTTCACAAAAGAAATTGGGGGGGGGAGTGCAAAATAACTTCAAAAAAGGCATAAAAAATGTGTCTTTATTCATTTCTGTTACATTTTTACGAATCAGACAAAAATTTGAGGGGAGGGTGTTCAAACCCCCTCCCCCCACCGTAAACGGCCTTGTGTTTAATATTTAAAATTCAAGAATATTATCGTTATTTTATATGTAAGGAAACATTTCCGTGGGGGGGGGGGTCCATAGTAGAACGTATTTGAGTTGCAAATGTTTTTCAGGCTCTTGGCATATGTGATCTAAATAAATTAGTTACGTAATCTATATACATATATGGTAATCGACAACTTTATTCAGCATGGGATTAACTCTACTGTGAAAAGCATGACGTTTGAAAAAAGTCGATACTCGTGTTTATCGATTCAGTGCATTATTATCTTTTTTGGTTTATGGACTCGCTTCCCAATGAAAGAGAATTGTTGAGAAATTTTTCGCAATTGAATGGGCGAAAATAGTTTGTGGAGGGGGGGGGGAATCTTCTTGGGGAAATTTTTCGTGTACCTTTTTAATTACAAATGCGATTCTCATTAATACGTGGTGGAATTTTCTAAGGGGAATTCTTTTTATTCTTTTTTGTAGGGATTAGCAGTTTGTAAGATAAGGTAAGGGATACGAGTCTGACAAATTTTGTCATTTTTTTTTTTTTTTTGTAGCCTACTAAATAGTTCAACAAAGAAAGAAAATGAGAATTAGCTTCTTTAGGAGTATATTATTTAGGAATCGCTTAGAGCATGGAGTTGTCTTTTTGAGAACCTGAGGTAAAACTTTGTGTTTCATCCAGATTTTCCAGGAATAATTCAATAAAAGTCACTCTAGTCCAAAATTCAGTTTCTGCTGAATTTTGATTTTAATGGAGTTTCCTAAAGTTTCGTATGTATGTCAAGGTTTGTCCCAAAGCTAGACTAAAACACTTCCATATTTGTTCTGACTTAAAAATGGGGGGGGGGAGAGTTTCAGGAATTTTATTATCAGTCAATCCGCAATAAGTGGCAGTCAAGTCTCAATCACATTGGTCGAAAGTAAGAGCTAGTATCTTAGTTGGGCCCTTTGGAAATCCAGATACAATCATATTTCTGTAGGGTAGCTGGTAAGTGGTTCCCCCTAATTCTTGTCACCAGGACATGTACTACAAAGGATCGCTGGATATCAACACGCTTGGTGGGCCTTAAGTGTGATTGTCCTGTATACGCCTTTTGACTATGACTTGATTCGCCCTCTCGACGGAAATTTAATCCCTTTTAATATTTGAGGATCACCCAGTTTATTTTTCCTAATTATTTGTTTAACGAATTGTATTGTTTTAGGTGTTGAGATGACGGTGAAACAATGTGTAGAATCAATTCGCTTGAATGCTGGCTGGTTAACAAGAGATGGAGAGTCTCTGAAGAAATACCTTGACAAATATGCAGAGTAAATACTGTGTCTGACCTGACATCTATTTTGCACGTCCTAACGGATTAACTGTAGATTTTAGTAAATTTTGAATAGGTTTGATTTGAAGTTTCTTAGTGTTGCCATGGAACCAAATGGCAGCAAGGCAGAAGTTAATTCGCTTTGTTTCACTTTAAAAAAAACTTTTAACACTCTAAAGAGACTCTTTCTTTTCTCGCGGTATTTGAAGTGATAATAGGGGCGTCACTTTTCTTTTCCACTCAGAGATAATTTTCATAGAAAAAGTAAGATTTCACGTAAAAAGTAAGGTCAAAGCTTTAGTAAAAAGAATTGTTGCAGCCATTTCAATATTTAAAGGAAATTCGGGCTCATTATTTGCTTTCCATAATAGCTGTACTGTCTTGATGGCTTCTAGGTGTATAGTTTAATTTTTTTATATATGTTTTTAAGAACATATTATCATATTTTTATCTAGAAAAGGATTGGGGTTAATATTTCTAATCCAAAATATAACTGAAAGAACCCTTAGGAGATTTTAAGAAAATATGTTACAAAGGACGAAAGTCAAGATTTTGTTTATTGTTAGGCTATATCATAGGCTTGACAATTAAATATTCAGATTTGTATTAGGCATTTGTAATGAAAATGTAATTTGAGAAAAAGAATGATTTGAAAAATGTTACAGCAATGCTTATCAGGAAAAATAGCAAGACCAAAGCAAACCTTTCATTTAATAGATTGTCATTATTACATACTTACTGATAAAATTATAGTGTTCGAGACCAGCAGCCAATTGCTGAATTCTGTCGCCAAATCATCGATGTGAACCTTCTCCCTCCTCCATTTTTCTATGTCCTCACTGTTTCTGTTATGATTATTATTATATTTGTACCATAAAAACTTTAAAAAATATATATTCTATTCATTAAACTGTCATTATCTTCTTCCCACTGATGAAGTTCTACTTTTTGAGACCGGTAACCAATCATAGATGTTCTTTTATCATATCGTCGATGATGGCCAGAATTGCCAACGCTTTGAAATAAACTGTACCAGTTTTCAGACAAAAATTGTACCACAAGATATTAATTTCTACCATAGGAACAACAGGCTCAAAATTTCCCGCAACAAAAAGAACATTTTCGATAAAGTGAAACTAACTGATGTCAGAGTCAGAACGGAGCAAGTAAAACCAAAATATACCGGAAAATCTTATTGTACCAAAAAATTTCCAATATACCGCATTGTAACATGACCTCTAAATTGTACCAAAAATAATACAATTGTACCGCGTTGGCAAAGCTGATGAGGAGTATTCTTATCCGTTGCCAACAAGATGAAAGCAATTTTGTATCAGCCTAATCATGAATCATAATCACAAGTGTGGTGATATATTGATCATAATATCAGCATAAGATTAATCGGTGGAAAATCCCATCAAAATTGCTTAAAATCCTATATTTTAATCTTCTTTAATACAAGATGCTTTTCCTATGAGTAACTAATGATTAACATTGTCTAAATCAAGATTTTGGATTTTGGAACTGTTCAGGTTTTATGATTAAAATAAAAAGCTCATGTAGCGCGCATATTTCTTACCTAGATATTTTTAATGTGAACCTTTTTAATTTTTCAATTTTCTTGGAATGGTTTTATTTTCCTTAGTGCGTTTTTATAGTGATCTGGGCTTGTGTTTTTTTAATCATATGTTTAATTTTTTATCGTTTGTACAATTTTGAGATTTAGACTTCAATTTAGATAGACATATTCATCATTTAAGTAGGCAATTCTTAGTTGTGTTTTAATGGAATCTTGGCTATTTTATATGTTTGAGAATTGCATTAAAACTTTCATCTGCAAAAATTTTTCTTTCTGTTTATTTTTGTCATTATTGTAGACCAAGGTACAAAAACGTAAAAAAATATACATCAACAAATTATAATGCGTTTTTATTTGAGTTCCTTTTCTCCCTCCCCCCTGAACAAAATTCTGGATACGGTCTTGCTCTAGGCTACTACAGTTTGTTCTCAAGTTGTAATCTACTTAGGTTGCTATGCAGTAGTATTCAGTCTCTAAGAGATAAAATTGTACCTTCAAATGCTAAAAGATAATAAAAGTTAAACGTATGTGCTCATTTGTGAAGAACCTTGTCTTTCCTTTACATAACTATTTTTCTCTAATCCTTATGCTCCCCGTTTATTCAAAAGATATTGGATTTTTTATTTTTAGTTACTTTTCTTCTATTTTTCTTTCCCACCTTTTTTGCCACCTTTTCCCACCTTTTTAAGAGGCTATAGATGTTCTGTGTTGAATCTTTGAAAAATGTCTGTAATGAATTAACAATTTCGCCACCTTGTGATGGCGTAGTGGATGACGCTGAGGTTATCAATCTAAGGTTTCTAGGTTCAATCCCGCGTCTCGCAAGGAAATTCCTTAAATAGCTCTAAATGAAACAATTTTTTGTCTTGTGGTGACGCAGTGGGTTTGGCCTTAGCTTGGTAATACGGGACCCAGAGATCGAATCATGCTGCAGAAATGCACTGCAGGGCCGACGCTGGGACCTTAGTAGTCAAGAAGCGTCGTTAATCTGATACAATACAAAATACAATAAGATTTTGCCGAACCATGTAATATCTTCGAAATATTAATAATTTATTCAGCAGTAGAATGTGTAAAATAATGTTTGCGACTTCACATTGGCACTACAAACAAATTTTTACAGAAACGAAAGAATAAGTATCGTATTAGCTTACGATCAGAATGCATGACAAACTCATGGGACAATGAAAAAGACGTGTAGGGTTGAAAACTTGTAAAGCCGTCTTTTTATTGGAGCTTCACACAAAGCGATTTCCTAAACTCTTCTTTCAGTGCTTTTGGCGGCCTGAATACACAAGCCAAACTGAAAACCTTGGTAATTTAGTGAAGAAGATTCAGAATACACAAGGGCAAAAGCAACTTGCCTTAGCCGTAAAAACTTCCTATTTTTTTAAAGAGTCCTAGTTTAGTCTTCAATTACATTCTTTGACATCTCTCAAAGGAAATATCAAATATAATTTTTGCAAGAGTCTAGGTAACCAGAGTAAGTTGTTTCATCCTTGGCCAAAGAGTATCGGTCTCGGTCTTGGTAAAAGTCGGATGCTAAGTGGTTGAATATGAAACAACATGCAAGTTGAGTCTCGGATTTGAACTTATCTGTTAAAGTTTAGGAACTGTTAATTTAACTGTCACGAGTTAAGC
This sequence comes from Artemia franciscana, assembly GCF_032884065.1. NCBI lineage: Eukaryota > Metazoa > Arthropoda > Branchiopoda > Anostraca > Artemiidae > Artemia > Artemia franciscana. Next base: position 28,009,623 of record NC_088863.1, on the reverse strand, counting down.
TTTCAGATCCTATGCTATTACACGCAGATGCATTTATGTTGCTTCAGAACAGATATCTAGGAAATTTTAGGCGGTTACTATTTCTTGGGACACAATTGTGACATTGTTTCCAGATCAACTTTTATTTTAAAATTTTATTTCAGTTCAACATGCGTCTAATTTAAATAAAACATTCTTTATGCCAAAACAGAACTTTAGCAAGCTGTCTTGAATATGCTAAAAGTATTAGAAAAAGTGGATTTCGGATTTTAAGTATTGAATCTTTATTTGTGCCTTCTAAAAACTTGCTTTAGAATTTTTGTAAAAACGACTACTTACAATGAAATCAATAGGAGGGCCATGAAATTCGGACAGAATTAATGACTTGATACTCCAATAAGGTGTACCGATTTTGCAGATTCTCGTAAAGTAACAGGTTTGAATCCTCTAAAAAAAGAATACTTTAAGGAAAACTAGTCTTTAAATCCAAGAAGTTTTTTTTTAAGTCGTTTTTAGCAGGATAGCTTCCACGAATGGTTTTTTGTTTGAGATCTTAACCCGTTTGCTAGATAGGTCACCCGCAGCAATTTAGAACAAGTGAACTTATACGGAAGATGACATTTGTAGAAACTGGATCTGCCCGTGGATCTGAAAAGTAGAAGTTACAAACCTTCAACAAAGTATTAATTGTAAAGCTGCTGAAATTAAGACAATTTAATTAAATTATACTTACTTTCATATCACTTCACAACTTCCCTTAGGCATATAGGCGTAACTAACATTTTTCGAATAAGTCACTATAGCTGACATTTGCTCTTCCAATACAGTGGTCATAACTACATTTATCACTAGTTAAATTGTTAGATGGGACCCAGTCAATTTTACTGACTGACTTATCATTTTTACCGAGAGCAGTCAGTGTCGCAATGAAGACACTGTTCTTCATTGAGTTTATGTAAAATTGTGGTTAGATTGCAGTGCTTTAGATCAAAATAAAAGAAAATCCTACGGAACAAATTCTATGGAAGAACAAAAGACTATTACCTCCATAGATATCGCTTCTGGTTCCACCCTCAAATTTTAGCAATAACTTAAGATGACTGGTCTACGAATTTGTTATGCTTAGACCTATAATAAGTAGTACCAGAGGACGAGCTTCACTTGGTGAAAAGAGAGACAGCTTTTTAATCTCGTTCGCACAACTGATCATTTAGCCTCTTTCTTTCTCTAAGTGATTAGAGCGAAAGAAGTGACTAAGCTTCACTCGGTGAAAGGTGATACATTTATTTTAATCTCTTTAAAATAATATATCATTTCATATCTTTCACTCTAACTGATCACTCCTTTGATCTTGTTGTTCTAAGTTCCTGTTGTGTTAAGTTGCATTAAGCATGGTGACTATTTAATTAAGCAATCGCTGCATGCAAATTTAATTAACCTAGACGAGGAACATTTAATAGAAGTAATGATGGAATTGCCATTTACTCATTCTTGAAGAGAAAATACCGTCGAAACAAAGACTGAATAATGAACCGCAAGGTGAATAATATTCACAAATTTGAAGTGATAAATCGTAGAAATGCCTTAAAAATTCCAAAAGACATCTAAAAATCCCCAAATTCCTACATAAGAAAGATCACCCGTAGAAGAGCTTAAACGTCCCGTTGGAGGGAGGAAACCCTAAAGTAGAAACAGTGGCTTTAACCCTTGTACCATCACGTTCAACCCGATACAGTTTCTTCTTTTTCAGTGTCTGGCTTTAAACCGGAAAACGAAAAGATTACCTTATTGTGAACAATCTTATTAAACGAACGATAATCAGTGAGTAATGGTCGATCTCTTGTGGAAAAAATGATATTGTAATTTTTCTGTTACAATGCATAACATTTGATTCAAAGAAATTAAGAATCCGAGACTCGCTTCACAGCTATCAAATCGGAATGTCTCTCTATGAAAACTCAGAAACAACTAATTTGTCAACAAAAAAAGTGGGTTTTGAAAACTCCTCTTATTTATACTCAAAACTTTTAACCTTCAGGGGTCTCTATTTTCATTTAGCAGACGATTTATGAAATATGAAGAGGTGCTGGGAGTGGGAACGAATTTTTCCCAAAGTCGTGACCTATCTAGATCGTTTTTAAAAACGGAGCATGGGACTTCGCCAATTTTCTGAAAGAAAAAAATGTAGTGACGTTTCCGAGAAAAATTTACATATGTAGGTATATACAACTGTTGCTTGTTTAATATGATAGGTATGAGAGAAAATAATGTGTAAAGAAATGTCTATAATTTGCCCCCATTATGTGGGAAAATAGATATGTAAAGAAAATGAGACGGCTCTTACCAGTATTAAAAATTTTATAAGACCTTTTGCTCATTTGACTTTGATTCCCAAAATGTACTAGAAAACCCTTCTTTGTTTCTTCTATTGTATTCTACCTGTTTTTGCTTTGCACAAAATTCTAATTTTGGCTATTGTTGTCGTCTTGCTTCATTGTGCTCCGTTTGTAATACGGCTTATTGTATTGTGTGACAGATACAAGTTGTCAGGCTGACTTCAAAAATACAGTCTAAACTTTTCAGAAATAATACTTTCTTTGGTAATTACTACTAATACTAACAAAAACTCACTACAGCATCAAGCCACCTGACGCCAACACAGCTACACACGCTCCCATCGATCCCAATATATTCAGAGCATCTTTTTGTACACCCTCCAGGGAAGTTCCCATGTCGGGTAAATCTTCCCCCTCCCCCTATGTCCTTGCCTTACCCCATTTGGTGACCACTTGCTCTTCATTTGGCCCTAGATGGTTGGCTCACAAGGATGATCTTTGACATTACGCCGTCCTTCATCCGCAGAACGTATCCTAGCCATTTCAACCTTTCTCTCATTATAGCCCTAGGAAATGGGATTGAATCGTCCTAGAGCCTACTGTCTGAAATATGCTCAGTCGAAAGTTTACCCAAATCAATCCGTATACGATTTCTCTGGAAAATCTAACAAATCCTCCTCCATCTTTTGGACTGCCCACGCTAAAAACTATGCTTGACCGCATTACTGCAGCTTCCAATATTATAATCTTTGTCGCTGACTTATCTCTGTATTCTTTCAAACTTTTTCAACCGCGAGAAAACGTCCTGGGCCTTGGCTATTCTGCTTTTATCATCTTCATTACACTCACCGTCTTTAATAATAGTTCTACTTAGCTATGACAAGATGTCCACTTGATCGATCATCTCGTTACCCAACATTGCCTCTTTACCTTCAATTAATCCTAGTCTTGTCTGCTTAGTTTTCTGAACATTAATCTTCAAACCTATTCTTGCACCCTGAACTCTCAAAAAATCTAAAAATTCATTCATTTTGCTAACACTTTCATCTAAGATGCTCTAATCATCAACATAGTTTAAGCCTAGGACATTTTAACTTTCCTATTGGATTTCGGGCTCTTCCATAGCCTTTGTTGTTCTACTTAAGAAAAAGTCTATAAAATGACCCATATAAATGGGCATAGAACGTAACCCTCCTTGACTCCTGATTAAATAGAAACTAACTACTAAAGACGTTTCCTACCTTTATCGCAGCAATGTTATTCTCATAGCAGTAATCGCTTTAATGTATTTATCAGGTATACCGTACATGGGTAGAAACTTCACTAGAGCTCTTCTATCAGCTGAATCAAACGCTTGCTCAAAATCTATAAGACTAAGGACTTAAAGGGTTTTATGACTCAGGCACTTCTTCAATAGCGAAGATTTGGTCGACGCATCCTTTCTCTTTCTAAAACCACACTTTTCATCTCTTAAAACTTTATCTACAACATATCTGAGTCTAAAAAGTACTGTCATACTAAGCAATTTGCTTCGGACAGAAACAAAGCTAATACCTTCATAATTACCACACTCACTCCCATTACCTTTCTTATAGCGGGATTTAAATAAAGTTTTTCTAAAATTGCTCGATACTTCCCCTTTTAAAAAAGAATCATATTCACAATCTTCAGTAATTTATCTTTAGTTTTACAACCACCATATTTAAAAAATTCTTTTACTATACTATCATCACCTGGAGCTGCATAATTTTTTAATCCTGTACTACTACTTATACAGGACTGTACTACTATTAGTACATCCTAATGTACTACTATTACTACTATCTGTACTACTATTAATTCATCCTCTGAAAATAAATATTTCTGTTCGTTTAATATTGACACAGTCTAATCGGGGAAAAAGAAAATAATCTTTTAAATTGTCTTGATTTTTCTTTAAGAATTTATAGCTTGGCCTACTATTTGTATGTTGGAGTAAATTTTTCAGCAAATTTTAACAACATACACCCTTTTAAAAATCGGGACACAAATAGTAGTGTTTAATTTAGCTTTATACCTCCTCTAGTTGACCTGAAAAATACAGCATAACACCATTTGCAGTAAGATCTATCTATGCTCTTCGACAGTATGGATACACTTACACCCTTTTGATTTAGTTAAATTTTAAGAACAGAAGTAGTAATAGAAGCAGCGCGAAAAGCTTGAACACAATACCCTCAGTCATTCTTGGGATACCATTGAGATGTCTTATTAGCAATCAGCATACAAACAGTGTTTTAATTTAATATTAAGACAACATTTAGTTTTTAAACATAATGGGCAAATTGCACAACTGTGGGGGGTTGACCTACGCAATAACCCTAAAGATACAGTTACAAGACCGTCCAGCTATGCTGAACAAAATAGCTATCTTCAATTTTGATTAAAAATATTTAGAAAATTATGCGCTGAAGAGGAGGGTTGATCAACCTCCAATTACTTTTGAGTCTTAAAAAGGGTACTAGAACTATGAATTTCCAATCAAATTAACTATTTTCAAATATTACTAGCTATGATAGAGCAGCACTGCCTATGATATTGCTTATATGCCCTTTTGATACTTGCACGAGTATAGTTTTTTGAATTTCCAATCAAATTAGTTACTTTCAAATATTACTAGCTATGATAGAGCAGCACTGCCTATAATATTGCTTATATGCCCTTTTGATACTTACACGAGTATATTTGAATTTCCAATCAAATTAGTTACTTTCAAATATTACTAGCTATGATAGAGCAGCATTGCCTATGATATTGCTTATATGCCCTTTTGATACTTGCACGAGCATAGTTTTTTGAATTTCCAATCAAATTAGTTACTTTCAAATATTACTAGCTATGATAGAGCAGCACTGCCTATGATATTGCTTATATGCCCTTTTGATACTTGCACGAGTATAGTTTTTTGAATTTCCAATCAAATTAGTTACTTTCAAATATTACTAGCTATTATAGAGCAGCATTGCCTATGATATTGCTTATATGTCCTTTTGATACTTGCACGAGTATAGTTTTTTGAATTTCCAATCAAATTAGTTACTTTCAAATATTACTAGCTATGATAGAGCAGCACTGCCTATGATATTGCTTATATGCCCTTTTGATACTTGCACGAGTATAGTTTTTTGAATTTCCAATCAAATTAGTTACTTTCAAATATTACTAGCTATGATAGAGCAGCACTGCCTATAATATTGCTTATATGCCCTTTTGATACTTACACGAGTATATTTGAATTTCCAATCAAATTAGTTACTTTCAAATATTACTAGCTATGATAGAGCAGCATTGCCTATGATATTGCTTATATGCCCTTTTGATACTTGCACGAGCATAGTTTTTTGAATTTCCAATCAAATTAGTTACTTTCAAATATTACTAGCTATGATAGAGCAGCACTGCCTATGATATTGCTTATATGCCCTTTTGATACTTGCACGAGTATAGTTTTTTGAATTTCCAATCAAATTAGTTACTTTCAAATATTACTAGCTATTATAGAGCAGCATTGCCTATGATATTGCTTATATGTCCTTTTGATACTTGCACGAGTATAGTTTTTTGAATTTCCAATCAAATTAGTTACTTTCAAATATTACTAGCTATGATAGAGCAGCACTGCCTATGATATTGCTTATATGCCCTTTTGATACTTGCACGAGTATAGTTTTTTGAATTTCCAATCAAATTAGTTACTTTCAAATATTACTAGCTATGATAGAGCAGCATTGCCTATGATATTGCTTATATGCCCTTTTGATACTTGCACGAGCATAGTTTTTTGAATTTCCAATCAAATTAGTTACTTTCAAATATTACTAGCTATGATAGAGCAGCACTGCCTATGATATTGCTTATATGCCCTTTTGATACTTGCACGAGTATAGTTTTTTGAATTTCCCATCAAATTAGTTACTTTCAAATATTACTAGCTATTATAGAGCAGCATTGCCTACGATATTGCTTATATGTCCTTTTGATACTTGCACGAGTATAGTTTTTTGAATTTCCAATCAAATTAGTTACTTTCAAATATTACTAGCTATGATAGAGCAGCACTGCCTATGATATTGCTTATATGCCCTTTTGATACTTGCATGAGTATAGTTTTTTGAATTTCCAATCAAATTAGTTACTTTCAAATATTACTAGCTATGACAGAGCAGCATTGCCTATGATATTGCTTATATGCCCTTTTGATACTTGCATGAGTATAGTTTTTTGAATTTCCAATCAAATTAGTTACTTTCAAATATTACTAGCTATGACAGAGCAGCATTGCCTATGATATTGCTTATATGTCCTTTTGATACTTGCACGAGTATAGTTTTTTGAATTTCCAATCAAATTAGTTACTTTCAAATATTACTAGCTATGATAGAGCAGCATTTCCTATGATATTGCTTATATGCCCTTTTGATACTTGCACGAGTATAGTTTTTTTGAATTTCCAATCAAATTAGTTACTTTCTAATGTTACTAGCTATGATAGAGCAGCATTGCCTATGATATTGCTTATATGCCCTTTTGATACTTGCACGAGTATAGTTTTTTGAATTTCCAATCAAATTAGTTACTTTCTAATGTTACTAGCTATGATAGAGCAGCATTGCCTATGATATTGCTTATATGCCCTTTTGATACTTGCACGAGTATAGTTTTTTGAATTTCCAATCAAATTAGTTACTTTCAAATATTACTAGCTATGATAGAGCAGCATTTCCTATGATATTGCTTATATGCCCTTTTGATACTTGCACGAGTATAGTTTTTTTGAATTTCCAATTAGTTACTTTCTAATGTTACTAGCTATGATAGAGCAGCATTTCCTATGATATTGCTTATATGCCCTTTTGATACTTGCACGAGTATAGTTTTTTTAATTTCCAATCAAATTAGTTACTTTCTAATGTTACTAGCTATGATAGAGCAGCATTGCCTATGATATTGCTTATATGCCCTTTTGATACTTGCACGAGTATAGTTTTTTGAATTTCCAATCAAATTAGTTACTTTCAAATATTACTAGCTATGATAGAGCAGCATTTCCTATGATATTGCTTATATGCCCTTTTGATACTTGCACGAGTATAGTTTTTTGAATTTCCAATCAAATTAGTTACTTTCAAATATTACTAGCTATGATAGAGCAGCATTTCCTATGATATTGCTTATATGCCCTTTTGATACTTGCACGAGTATAGTTTTTTTGAATTTCCAATTAGTTACTTTCTAATGTTACTAGCTATGATAGAGCAGCATTTCCTATGATATTGCTTATATGCCCTTTTGATACTTGCACGAGTATAGTTTTTTGAATTTCCAATCAAATTAGTTACTTTCTAATGTTACTAGCTATGATAGAGCAGCATTGCCTATGATATTGCTCATATGCCCTTTTGATACTTGCACGAGTATAGTTTTTTGAATTTCCAATCAAATTAGTTACTTTCAAATATTACTAGCTATGATAGAGCAGCATTTCCTATGATATTGCTTATATGCCCTTTTGATACTTGCACGAGTATAGTTTTTTTGAATTTCCAATCAAATTAGTTACTTTCAAATATTACTAGCTATGATAGAGCAGCATTGCCTATGATATTGCTTATATACCCTTTTGATGCTTGCACGAGTACAGTTTAATCGTTTAATTGAAACTCCATCTAAACGTTTCAACTTAATGCTTTTAGAGTCATTAGTGACAGTAACCGTAGAAATAGTATCAAAAGCATACAAACAGTGTCTTCTGACTAGTTAAAATCTGTCATAACTTACACTTAAAGGTCTAACTTAAAGATCTAACTAAAGCAGTTATTGTGATACTGCTTTGTCATCCTATAGTCAATCTACATGTACATAGTTCGTTTTGATTTAGTTCAGCATCCGCCAAAAATATTCCTTGAAACCTCCACCTTATTACCCTTAGTTTATGCAGTAGAAATAGTTGTAGTAGCAGTTGTAGTATTAAATGCAGTATGGACATAACACCTTTTTTTTCAACATCCCCTTCAACACACATAAAATTTTTAACTTAATGACATTCAACCAGTCTGCATTGCTGATATTTCCACTTAACAACAGTGGGCATTAACAGTGGGCAAACAACCTAAGTGGGCATTGTGTATTTCGATTTATTTTAGCACAGTTACAATATCGTCCAAAATTTTCGCCCAAATTCACTTGTGTTTATTAGCAGTAGTAGCACCAGTAATTATAGTAGTAGCGGTAGGAGTAGAGTTAATAGTAGTAGTCTTAACTGTAGTAATAATAATAGTAGCAGTAATAGTAGTTTTAGGAGTAGAAGCGGTAGTATTATGATGCAAATATTGTCTTTTGGCTAGTTCAAAGTCCCCCAGCAAGCGTTTAAGTTTTAATTTCACACACGAAACTGTTTCTTAGATACTGCAGATATGCCCTTTTGACAAAATGCATACGGACGGCAGGTTGTCATTCGTACAACATAAATCTTTAGAAATGTTTTCTGAAAATTTCACCTTCATACTTTTAGGTACAGTTGTAATAGTAGTCACATCGAAATAGTCTTGCTCGAAATTCCATAGCTTTCCATTTTTCTAATTCCTCACATGCATAATTTTTCTCCTGGTACATTTTATCTACCTTTCTCCTAAAAATATTTTTTTTTTAACAATTTCTTCATTCATACGATTCTCCATCCATTAATTTACCATACAACAATTTCAAAATTCTCATTCTAGCTACGCACGGTGGCAAGGGGCTGCTCTCATTCATTAGGCCGATAGCATGTAACGTCAAATACAAATTTACAATGAATATACAATTTTGTGCTTTAAAATACTATCACTTTTCTTAAAAGACTTTGAAACACTTTTCACTATATTTACATAAAAAATATATAACACCAGTTTTGTTTTTTAAAACATCACATTTCAACACATTCTACTCTCCCTGGGCCTCGCATTATTGGGTAGCTACAACAGTCCTAAAAACAAATTTCCCAAAAATCAAATATTTCGCAATCCAGGCGAACCGTGTCCCCCTCGACATATATAATGAATTCTACTAATTTAAAATAAATTTCAAACAATCATTAAAAAAATGACTTCAAATCTAAACTCTATCTGTGCTCTGAGCTCTAGCTGCGCTCAGATCACTTTGACTCTTAAAAAAGGGCACTAGAACTTATAATTAATAATCTAATGAGTCCCCTACAAAGCATATACAACCGCCCTTTCCCTATATGCCCCTAGGGCATAACTTAAAACCCTTGCCCTGAGAGCTATAGGAGGGTGTCTTCCTCAAACGCACAATTTCCAGTGAATTTGAAGACAAATGATATCTTCAAATTTAAATTGGATATCTTATGGGAAATGATGAGTGTGGAGGGGGGGGGGCTGGTTGTTCTCAAATCACTTTGACTCTTAAAAAGGGCACTACAAATTCCAATTTTTAAATCAAACGAGCCTATCTGAAGTTCATACGACCATCTATTCCATAAGAATATTATTGCCCCAAGGGCATGCTTTACAACCCCATCCTCACGGTACTAGGGGGTTGTGTCAACCCTAGAGGCACTGTTGTATGTTCTTTGGGCTGTTTCAGGCGAAATTGCTATATCATAATTTCAATCGGATTCGTTTGGTGAAAAGAAGGGTAGTCAAAGGGAGAGGGGATAGTTGCCCTCCATCTTTTTCGACTCTTAAAGGGGAACTAGAACTTCCAGTTTTCAAGAAAATTAGCCTACTTTATCGTTTATACAACCATCTCTTCATTAAAAACCTTAATTGCCCCTGGGACGCAACTTACAACCCTTGCCCCTAGGCTCTGGGGGTTTGTTTCAACCCCAAAATTCTTGTTATACGATATTTGAACTATTTTAAATAGAATGGCTGTCTAAAAAAAATTCATTTGATGCAAAGAGCACAAGAGCTTCCGATTACCAATCTACTTAGCCTCCTCCGAAGTTTGTATGACCTTACTTTCTATGAAAACCTTATATGCCCCCAAGTCATAATTTATAAGGCCCCGGGGCCCTTACCCTGGGGGATGTTGGGGGTTGTCATCCTCAAAGACATAATTTCTGGACCTTTGAACTACATTGAACAAAATGGCTACCTAAAAATATTTATCTGAAATATGTGGGAACTGATGGGCGATGGGGGGGGCATTTGCCCTCCTATCACTTTCGACTATTAAAAAGGGCACTATTCCTCTCAATTTCCATTAAAATGAGCCTATAAAAACGCTTTGTAGAAAAAAAACTTGTATGCCCAAACGGCATAATTACCGCCCTTGCCCTGAGGGCTGTGGGAGGGAGGGAGGTTTTCATCCTCAAAAATTTAATTCCTGGACCTTTCAACCACATTGAACAAAATGGCTATATGAAAATTTTGATCGGAAGTGTTTGAGGAAATGATGGGCGTGGGGGGCGGGGCATTTGCCCTCCGATCAAATTTCGACTATTAAAAAGGGTACTACCCCTCTCATTTTCCAATTGAATTAGCCCTTTTTGAAGTTTCTACAACAGTACTTTCTATAAAAACCTGATATTGCCCCAGTGCATGACTTACAACCCTTGCCCTGAGGGTTTTGGGGTTGTCAACCTTAAAGATATAATTCTCAGACCTTTTAACTACGCTGAACAAAAAGGCTATTTCAATTTTGACTGGATGTGTTTGGGACATGTTGGGTATGGGAAGGGGGTTAGTTGCCCTCTAATCACTTTTGACCGTTAAAAAGGGCACTAGCTTTTTTCAATTTCCAATTGAATGAGCGAAGTTTCTGCGATGACTTCTTTAATACAGTCTGCCCTGGTCTAAGGCAAACCAAATAAAAATAAAAATAATTACACATTGTTCATTGCCTTTGTAAAATCATTTCTCTAAATTATTTCATCGTCTTTGTAATACTTCTCTTTTGAGTCAAATTATGATTTAGACCTTGAAAATAACAATAATTAGTCAAGAGATGGGCAGAAAATTTCCCTCTGAAGCTTTACCAGGCTTTTTGACGGATGCAATAATGATGCAGCCAATCATCATAAGCAACTTGAAATCGTAAAAACTATTCCTAATTGTATGTATTTTAAGAACTGAAGCCTCAATATTCCATCAAAAGCGTGACAAGTTAGTATAGCGAGAGCAGTTCTAGGACTTCCAAGATTTTGGTCCTTTTTCATTTCGTTCAATGCGTATTTTAAGAGTGACTGTAAAAAATTTGTATATTCTTCCAATTTTTGTGCTTTTGCTTAATGCAAATGGCGATGTTTCTAATACCAAAGTTATTAGTGTGACGGCAAATCTAGGGGAAAATTTAAATTTCAATTGTTCTCATCATGACAGTGAAGATAGTGAGTCCATAGAGGTGAGATATATTTTATTTCTTAGCACTGGTATCCATTCTGTTACAAGTATGAACTTGTGGTCACTTCTGAAGTCGACATTCACATTTTTGAACATTCACGGTAACACTACTATAGAAGAATAAAAAAATAGCAATATAGATGGCAAATTGTTTTTGTTTTGATTTGTTTTTATTTTATTTTTATTTTCTTAGTTTCTGAGTAGTTTCGAAACTCTTATGGGAAGGTGTACGAAATTATGCGAGGCATATAAAACTAACAATGGCGGTCTAGTCATTTGTTTGTGATCTCTGCAATTTGTTTCTATTTACGTAGAAAAACGAAATATAACATTACAGAAAGATAATATTGAAGAACATATGAAAACATTATTCTAATAGTTAATGAGATCCTGATTCGATTGTATTTTGTCACCTCTATCGTTTAATTGGGATGTAAAGTTGAAACATTGTTAAAAAAACAGGAAAAAAACTGAGGAGTTACAATCTTGCTTTAGTCCCACCAAACGAAAATAAACAAATGTGATTGTATATTTAACTGATAAAATCATAAGGATAAAAATTACTAGGCTAATGTATTAAGAAGTACTAGATCGTACATAATTTAAAATTACTAATAATACAGCATAAGAACATAAAATTATGATTATAGAAAATAATGGTGCTAAAAGAAAAATAAATCTAAAAATTTATTTTCCAAGTCTATATCCAAAAACGTAATATTTTTATTCATTGTGACTATTTCATTTTTAAGGATTTTTGGGAAAGAGAGAAAGGAACTTCATTTTCAAATGGCAAGACTGTGCTCCTACATTCGGTTTTGAACATTGAGGATCTTCGACGTGAAGACGAGGGCACGTATTTATGCTACAGAGGGAGTGTACTTCTTGTCATGCTCAAAATAACAGTATTGTGTAAGTTTTGCATTGGTTTTTGCCCTTGGTGTTTTTATAGAAAAAATTAAAAAATTGCCCCCTCCCTATATTTCGAAAAAACATGTTTTGAATACTGAGGTTTTTCAACGTGAACACATAGGAACATTTTTGTGCTACATAAGGAGTGTATTTTTTGTAATGCTGACAATAACAGCGTTGTGTAAGTTTGGTATTATTTTTTCTTTAGTGTATGATTGTTATAATCGTTATAACGGTTATAACCAATTTGTAATTTTTGATCATTTTTTTTTCCATTAAGGTGAGGATGCAGTTGGCAGTAGGTATAAGCAAATTAAATCCGAAATTTTCATTATTCCCATATCTTCATCACCATTCCTTGAAATTAAAAGTAAGTAGACCGAATATAATTAATTTCAACGTTTTTAAGTGATAGATTTTATTCAAACCTGTTCGTATTTTATAGGATATTGAGATAACTATCATTTTTGCAGAGGCTGAAATAAGAAAAATCAGATTTAAATAAATGGAAAATTTTGTCAATAAAAGAAAATTTGTAAAAACTTAACCTAGAAAACTTGGGAGACAAGGGGGAGGGAGCTAATTAAGATTCTGCCCCGGGGGCAAGAGAGGCCGGAACCATCACTGTTTACGCAGCAAGTTTATGTAAATTTGGTCCAGCTTTCCTTAGTTACTAGATAACAATAGAAAGTCGAAAAATAGCCTTTGAGTGCTAAGTAATTAGTCAAGTTCTCTTTTTTCAGATAGCCCTATAATGCTTCCTTTAATTGCATCCTCAAAAGCTAATGGATCACACCTGTCGATCGGCTGCGTCGCTGAAGGGTTTCCACGTCCAATTTTGCACTGGAGCTGGGAAAAAATAGAAAACAGCGAGTGGAACCTGACAACAGAGTATAACCTAAATTTATGTTGAAGCTATTTAGATCATTACCTTATAAAATCAAAGCCAAAAAGTGAGCAGATTTAAAACTTAAAACGAGCTTAAACTATTAATATAGGATGTCAAGCTTGAAATAAATGCAAGTTACTATAACCGTGGAATTTACGCCTAAACGAATAGAAATTATAATGGACAGTGAAGTCTAACTAAATAAAAGACATGGATTACTATAATCCCGCGTCAATACACACCCCTATACGCCCGTCTGTTATTTTGCTTTATTAACACTATAAATACAGGTTAAATTGAGAGTTTTATCTTGTCAATTGACATTTCTTACATTTGAAAGGAATATATTTAAAATAAAGAGAAAACAGAGAATAATTAATTAGAATAGAAAAGCTAAATTGATTGTCAGAAACGCACTGATATTGAAAAAAGATACTAGGAAGATTGAATACTATTTATTAATTTTTTGTATTATGACAAAAAATGTAACTGACCGAAAATATTTTATTTTTGTGAAAAATAAATATAACTTTAGCAACAGGAATGGGGGGGGACGTTATTAATGGAGCAACAATGCCGTACTGATTTTTGATAATTTTTTTGGGTTTAAAAATTAGTTTCATCATTATTTTAGATCCTTCTGGTTTTAGGTTTCATTTTGCCATTACAATAATTCATATTTGTTATAATCTGCACATGTTATAGCAAATTTTTGGTAAAATTCTGTAATGAAGTGATATTTTTTTATTTGATCTCTGATTTCTGTTTAATTGAAAATGTTCTGTTTAAATTATTAGAAACAATCTTGACTAAAATTTTGCTAATAATTTTATTTAATACTAGCTGTTGGGGTGGTGCTTCGCGCCACCCCAACACCTAGTTGGTGGGGCACTTCGCGCCCCCCCCCCCCGCGCGCGTAAGTCGTTAAGCGCCATATTAGTTACGCGTCCCGGTCGTCATTTGTGTCCCGGTTTGTACTTTCTATTTGAGTGTCCCGGTCGTCATTTATATTCCCTGTCTCCCGGTCGCCATTTGTGCCCCGGTCTGTAATTTCTATTCGAACAATCCCTGTGTCCCGGTCGTGATTGTGTCCGGGTGTCCCAGTCTGTAATTTCTCTTCGAGGTTCCCGGTCGTCATTTATATTCCCTGTGCCCCGGTCGTCATTTGTGTCCCGGTATGTAATTTCATCAGTTGACAAACATGACGTCAGTCGACAAACAACTTCATGACGCATACAGCTCAATCCTTATAATGAAGTCAGTCGACAAACATGACGTCAGTCGACACACAAACATGACGTCACTCGACACACACACACCCACATAGACAACTTATTTTTTTATATATAAATTAATGAATGGAAGAGACATAGTAATAAAAATCATCGTAAGGACTGCCTCGATAGGAACAATATTATTTAGAACAGTTGTATTGGAAGGGGCATGGGATTACTTGTGGTTACAGTGGTCGTGGTATTGGTAGTCGCGGAAGAATCAATTGGTATGATGGTCACTTTGTTGAAATTAAACACCATATGTCGAATACATTCTTTCAGTGTTTTGATTTTTGATGTTTCTACTGCGGTATCAGCCCCCTAGTAGGCAACTGAACTGTTCAGAAATTTTTTGCTAGAAACTGCGTTAGCTGGTCGAGAGTTGGTCGTGGAACATGTAGGCTCCATGCTGCGGTTTATTTTAAGTTAAACTGTAGTAAAGAGCGACCCGGCTCAATAATAACTGAAACTCTAAGAAACAGAATTTTGGTACCAATAGTTACATCAAAAGAAACGTATTTTTATGCTGATTTTAAAAATACAAGTTCCATCAAGTTTAGTCTTACCAATCAAAAGTTCCTAGCCTAAGAATATGTGCCCTATTTTAGAAAATAGGGGGAAACCCCCTAAAAGTCATAGAATCCTAACGAAAATCACATCATCACATTCAGCATATCAGAGAACTTTATTGTAGAAGTTTCAAGCTCCTATCTACAAAAATGTCGGATTTTGTATTTTTTGCCAGAAGACAGATCACAGATGCGTGTTTATTCGTTTTTTTTTTCAGGAGTAATCATATCGACCAAGTGGTCCTTGAATGTCGCGAGAGGGCTCATTCTAACAGAAATTAAAAGTTCTAGTGTCCTTTTTAAGAGAACAAAAAAATTGGAGAGCACCTAGGCCCCCTCCCACGCTCATTTTTTCCAAAAGTCACCCAATCAAAACTTTGAGATAGACATTTTGTTCAGATAGTCAGATTTTGAGGTAGTCAGTTTTTATCGTTTTAAAAAGTAGAATTGTGAAAAAGAGTCAAACTTTAGCGTAAAGAGCGGTGCGTTGAGGAGGGGACAACATCTTTCATATACAGAATAATTTCTGTTCGTTTTAAGTTTTAACGTCCCTCCTTACTTTCAGCTACAAAAACATTTTTATTTATTTAAACTTAGCCACAAGAGCGATTGTGAAAAATACGGCCTAGATATAGCGTTTAATTTTAGAATGCTCATATTGCAGTTTTAAAGGATTTATTATGCTTAGTTACTCTAAAAAACCTTTATTGGTTGAACGCAGACACCATCTCTGAAATATTTACACAACATATTTTAATTAGCCTTACATTGGTAATCAACAAAATGAGGGAATTTTCGACAAATAAATGTTCTGTAAATTGAAAACTGTCAGTGATATACGGTTATCTTAAAGGTTTTTGCTTTAGGGTGCTCATGTTGAAATACTGGCTTCTTATTTGTAATTAGTGACTTTAGATCTGGTTCAACCAATGGAAAATACCCTTGCATTGTTAAGTTTTTAAAGATTTATATTGGAGTGTTAGCCTTGAAAACAATTTCAGAAGGCTGTGAATATATGAAGAAAACTAGGCTATTGATGCTAGAAAGTATGGAAACTAAAATCCGTCGTGCAGATGGTAAAATTGTTGGTTCCCAGTTTCATTTGAATAGAGCCCATCTTGCGAGGATTTAGAAGTGTAGTCCTACCACATATTCTGTATTTAGTACCGTTTTACCCCACATTTAGTGAATATGAAACGCGTTTTCTTCAAATTTGCTAAGTTTCTGTTGCGAGTTCCTCCGTGGACCCGCAACTCCTATTGGATGAAAAAATATAGTTGTCTGACCCGTTTGCTAAGTTAGCTGAGCTGAATGTACACATGTACAATAAGCAAACCGGCCATGAATGGCAAAACGTTGTTTTTTGACTTGGAATTATTTTTGTTTGTATTTTTGAATGTAGTAACGATATGTTGTTTCTTTCTTCTTTTTTTTTCCTTTTTTTTCAATGTAGTCCATCACTTCATTATTGTGTATGATGGGTTATAAATACATACATACATAATAAACTGTGGTAGAAATTGGATGACATTTGTTTAAAAAGTTAATACATAATGTGTTTTGCTTCTGGATGACTATTTGACAGTTTAATCTTTTCTTTGTAAATGGACACTTTCAGAGGCCTTAATTTGTCGGCATATTTGTCGTTGTTCTCCATTTGTCAATTAAACTACTAAAAGAAGACATTTTTCAATTACCCCCAAAACGTAATCCTCAAAAATTTAAGAGGGGTATCTAGGAGGAAACATGCCCCTCCCCAAACCCACCTCATCTGACGTCGCTGGTCACTAGCAGCCTCAGCATCCCTTAAATATCAGTATTGGTAAAAATCAACTAACATTCGCGAAACATCAAGGACTGCATACTGTGTTTTGACTTTGGATTTCTATTTTACACTTTTAGCCAAATATCTGTTCAAAAGTCCTTCAATAAGAGGTATGAAGGATCTTGAAAGCTATTTTTCGACATATTAGGCCCGATTTTAGGACCCTCATTTTACAACTTTGGAAAAATATCAGCTTTATACCAATATTAAATACCAATAAAACACTACTAAACACCCACTTTATGCAAAAAACAAAAGCCATTTATGAAGTATGTATTCGTGATGTTTTAATTTTATACTTTTATATTTTAGTACTAATCATATAATAAACAAGGTTTGAAATCCTTTGATACAGATGCAGCTAAGTTCGTTGTTAAATAATCTGACCAATGTGAAGTAGAAGATACACAAAATAAATATAATTGACTTAATCTATTTAACTCTCTCAGCTAGTTTTAGTACTTTGTAGGGCAGTGATAGACTTCATCAGCTACTTTTTATCTCAGAGACAAAATTATGCTTCACTTCTTGTTGGTTTCCAATATTCTTTTTTCCCTGCCTTATTTGACATGAAAATATAAAAATAAATTTGTTTGGTTGGTTTTTAGCAGCGACATCCATATATACATAACGAGAGAGATCAAAAATACAAGGATCCCAAAGACTATGTTAGCCCATTCCAAATCAGAGCAATGGTCAAAAGTTCATGATGGTATGGAAATCACATTGCCAATTTCAATGATTTCCAATATAAGTTAATGAGAATAATGTTTGTAACTTGTAAAATTAGTAGATTGGAAATATGAATTAATTGGACTGTCTGCTCTTTTTATTTCCTTTATCTGATAGAGTTCAATTATCTGCAGCTGATATTTTATATTAGGCTATATTGGATCATTTTGCAGGTTTTAGCCACACATTCATTTGACAGCATAATGGCTGCCATAATTTTGTTTTTCAGATTTGAATGATTGAAAAACCGTCTTGGAACTCTTAAGGGTTGTCCACAAACCCTATAGGAATACATAATACTAACCTACATGTATTCTATTATTTATTTTTTTAGGGAAGATTCGCTGCACGCGGAATTATTGCTACGGCTCTGCAGTCTACCAAATAATATACATTTTCTCAACAGAACTGACATATATGAGGAAACCAGTTTTATAATATCTTCTAGATTTACAGCATCCATCCTCTCCTTCAAAACCTTCCCCCAAAGGGCTTTAGCAAACGTAAGATGCACAGCAAGTAATCAATTTGGCTCGGAACAAGTTACAATTTACCCACATCGTAAGCATGCTTTTTTTGACATTCCAGTTGCCCTATTCAGATCAATCAGGTGACTTGAACACCACTACCGTAATTAGGTTTAATGATTTGTGTGTAAGAGATGAATTTGTACCAAGTATGAACATATCTAAAAGAAAGATATTGAATTTAGATGAGAAGCTTGCTTAATTATTTATTTAGTACCTGTTTTGATCAACAGAAATCCCACAAAATATTTGAACTATGAGTACTTCAACTACCAAGGCTTCGATAGATTCCTATGGCAGTACGAGCAATTAAATCAATAGTTCGGTCTTTTGTCTGTAAACACCAAGTCACTCTATAGACAAAACTACGAATATTTTAAGAAATGGTGGTGTCAGCTGGAAAGACTTTATGGTGGCAAAGTCTGGCCATTAAAAATCTCAAATGCCACTTTTCTAATATAAGTTCCTCGATATGGGCTGAAGATCTGGCCATCTGAAAGAGTCAGAAATGGCAACATTCAGAGTAGATCCGTAGCCCAGCCACCCATGTCAAAAGCCATCAAAGGCAGACACCTCTTTTTTAGTCACGTACTAAGACACCCTGAAAACGTAATATCCAAGCAATCCCTTTAGCAATCTGCATAGAAAGTGAGCTAATGGTAAAAGGAAACTAGTTCATCTACCATCAAGCCCGACTCTGAGCCACTTCAGGCTTTCGGGAAATAATTCAAACGCTGGGATACAAGACTTAAAGTTGATTGTTGAGCTATCAACTGTGGACAGACTCCGTCGGAGCCACAGATGTCACTGGATCTCGAACACCATCATGACCCAAAAGTTTACAAGGTGAAACAAGTGCAAATAAGTAACACCATGTACCTAAAGTTTCCAGGGTTAGTCTAACCCAGGAGAAAAATATAAACAATTTTTTCCACAGAACTACTCTCCCAAGAGCAAATTTAAAAAAAATAGTTAGAACTGAATGTGTCATCGGAATGGAATGTTACGCAATCTATATAATTCCCTTCTTTTCTGTAGGGCACCATACCCAAAAAATTTTATTCCTAGTTTGAGCTCTTTCATTTTAGCTCAGTTCTGAGTCTCAAAATAATATCGCAAAGCCAAAAACCTTAAAGAGCTTTAGTTTTAAAACTTCTTTTTTGTTATAGGGGATAAGGAAGGAACTCAGCGAAACGGCCGTCATCTCGAATTTGTAATAGCGATGCTTCCACCACTCTACATTGCCTTCTATATCCTATTTGTGCTTGCATGCAAATCTGGAATTGAAGCAGACTCCCCGTTAACTGTAGCAAAGGAGTTATGGGAAATTAGTTCAGATTAAAGCTGATGATTCATAAATATTATAAATGAAGTTGCTCTTTGAACATTTATATTCTACATTATCAGGTGCGTTGTTAAGATTATATTTGGGCAATAGAGACAATGAAGACTGTTACTTCAGTAAGGCAGGTTCGTTTTTTACAGATAATCAGTATTCCTAACCAGACTGAGCGATGTCTAATCATGCTATTCCTATTTTTGGCGTCGAAATAAAATATTTACAGATTTTTCTTTTGTGGATCTGAATGTAACCATTCCTGGTAGAAGGCTCTTCGGATGATAATTCTCAATTTTATAATTCACCATAGTCTATCCCAAGACCATCGAGAAAGCAATCTAAGTTTTGGCCAGGATAGGTTAAAGGTAGGGTTAGGATCAAATGTCTTGTCTCTGAGGGTTCTCTTACTACTCGCACATACAGCTGAAGAACTAAGATACTTATGTCATGAGTTAGACAATGGTGGTAGTTTTTCATTTCTGACCCTTTACAGATAATACAAAATATCTTAAAATTCGAGAAGAGCTATTCAAAACAAACGTCACGGGAGGTTAGACTCTAAAGTTGTTTCCTGGAAACGGGACCCCCGCATGGGTAATTGCACTTCATAGCTTTTCGGTGGTTCAAATGCTTCAGATTTTTTAACGTCCACTTCACGGTCTAAATTTGATAAGAAACTATCCCTCGTTGCCATACGAAGACATAACTCACAGGGCTTTGACACTTATCAGTCAGGAAAAATATTATTTTGGTCCTCCAGTCATACAGATTGAAAATTCCTGAGTAATTATGGTTGAAACTAGGCGCACCATTCTAACCTTTCTAGTGGGTTGTTGGCTATGAAACAATGGAAATGTGGGAGTGGTCAAAGGCCAACTTTGTAGATACAATAATTATATAGATTTGAAAAACTTACGGAAGACGACAATAGGAAGGGTGGCGACTCGGTTGCCGAGAGGCCACTGGCTCAATCTGGCTCTTCTGTCATTCAGATTGAAATTCTCACTTGGTTCCTGTCCCAAAAGAAACAAAGAGGGCTACTTTTTTGTCCAGTAATTGAAATGGGAGGGAGTAACAGAGGGACCGAGGGCTCACCTTTTATCTCTATGCAACAATTTGGGCCTTAGCTCGTTTTCAAGCACACCTATTATCCAAATTTTGTTCGATGTTTGCCAGAAAAGAAGAGTTGTTACCCAAAAAATTTTCAAATGATTTAATTCTCTAGTGTATTTGGTAAAAGAAAACAAAAACTGATCCAATGTGCACTCGGTAGCTCTTCAAGAATATTGATCGGCCTTGAAAAGGAAATTGTATCCCTCTTCGTTCGAATGTTAATTTTCTTGATGTGGGCCAACTTTCCATTATCGCTACTGGGACAAAAGCAAAAGGACAAGGACACCTCTGATGACTTTAGCAACGACAAAACTTTAAAGTTTCGAATGCATATGTGATACCATTCCTTTGTCTCAGTCCCAAAACAGTAAAATGAAATAGCAAACTTAAAATAAGTAGAAACATAAATGACCAGCAAAAATACATGGCAGCCCTTTGGGACTCGTGGCAAAATAGTCCTTTTTTAGAGCAGTAAATTCTCTGTTTAAAAATCCGAGAAAATCTTTTGACAATGAGGCCAGCGAATCGGCCCGCAGCTTAATTTTTATTTTAGATTCTAGTCTGACTTCAATTCGAAACTGCTGCCTACTAGCTTGCCTACTTAAATACAGCTTTCTACTCGAAAGCAGATACATAGTTCAAAAAGATAAGCATGGTGGAGCAACTTCAGGTAGTAATATTAGAAAGTTGGCCCACAGCAAGACAATAATATTCGAAAAAAGAGGGATACAAATTCCCTTTTAATGCTGATCAAAATCCTTGAGGAGCTGACAAACGCTTCGTGGAGCATCTTCGTTGGCATATACTATAAAACTCTTAATCAGCTCCAACAGCATTAGTTCTTTTCAAGGACAAGTGAGAACCTTTCTTTTAGGCCTCACGCAAGTATTATACACAGGTTTCGAAAATATAATATAATATCCAGCAATACAGCGAGTAGCCCATAATTTCAACAAAATGGCGAAGGTTAGATCTTTGCCCCTTTCTCCCAACAAACAGAAATTGACAGCAAAAATAGAAAAAAAGGATGGAAAAAATATTTTTTTTTTGTAAATACTATCATTTTCAGTTTCAAGCATATGCTTTTTACGTTTTAAACATTACTTTGAAACATTTTGTCTGAGTGTTTGAAATAAACGCTTCACCAAAATCTTTCAACTAAATTCTATGTTCTCAGTTCAGCCCTTGGTGTTTGACAGATGGACTGAAAAAACCAATAAGCGCACTTCTGTGTTTTCCAGAATCCCCTGTGCGAGACTCCGTATATGTAGGAAAAAAAAACGAATTTATGAACGCTAGATACTGAACGCTAGATGCCTGAGTAGAAATAAAAATAGAAACTATATTCTTATTCTTGAACTTCAGCTACAAAGCCTTTATTTCTCCACTTGTAAAATAAACTATATACATACATGGATTAGACTTTTTCAATGCTAATATTTCACCTTAGAAATTTGTGAAACTTGAAGTATCTTAAAATACTACATATAAAAGAATGATGTAAAAACGCTGAAAAAAGAATATCATTTTTGTCGGTATGCTCTTTTCATAATTGACAAAATGATTATTTAGTTCTACCGTACTTACGCATCAGAATTCCGTAGAAACCTCCCGTCCAGCCGGATGGAAGATTCCGTCTAACCGAATAGATGAAGAAAATGCCTTTCTGTTCAACAGTAGACCCCTTCAAATACCACTTCCTCTCAATGGGTTTAATTTACCGACGAAAGTTTACTACAAAAATACCCCCTAGGATGCTGAGCAGTGAATGTTTTGTACATTTGTAATGCTTCACAGCTGTTTCCCTATGCTTAAATATGATACGTAGATTGAGTGCTAAATTTTAATGCCTTCTTGAACAAAACCTCAAAAGCACATGATTTTAGAAAAGCTATGTAGGTGGAATACATTATTTAAAGACTAATAGACATACTCCAAGCCTTTAAATTAGAACTCCAAGTAGAGTCAATTACAAAATACACATTTTTCACGCTAGAGAAACAAGGCGGAGAACCACTGCTATATAGCGTTATTAAACAGCGTTATATAGCGTTATGTACTTTGGAGTGTAACTTGCATTAATTTGACGCTTTTCTTTAAAATACACAAATCCAAAATGATTTAAAAACCCAAAAGGACCCGTTCTTTTTCCTTTTTTCTCACTTCCTCTATGTTTCTTTTCTTCCAGTCAGATTTTCTCAGTTTTATTGGTCGACTACCAACATATTTACCTGTAAACAAAAGATAATAAAGATTTGATTTGCGTGCTATCTAATATCAACTATTGATACTTTGATATCATTAGCTAGTGAACTGACACGATGCCATTCTACCTAGTTTGCCATTTTTGGGACTTTTTGATGCGTGCGATTAGATATTGTATTTTTTTTTAACTTTTGTATTAGTATATTAGTAGATTAGTACATTGCCTTTCTTTGTTCCTACTCCTTTCTCCCCTTTTGTTCCTGTCTATGAAACCTTATCGGGAGACACTATACTGAAGTTGATTTTATGAGTAGTTGAAAAGAACTCTGAAGAGATAGTTAAACATTGCCTGAAATCCTCCAGGAGCTTTCAAGCCATGTTGGGGATCATCGTTGCGGGTGGCGAGTGCTGATGTGATCACTGAGGGCTTTCAATAAGTAAGCTCATAAAAAAACTGTGGAATACTCCGAATAACACATAATGCCATGTGTCAATTTAGCCAGACAAAACATGTCTGTCAACCTTGTCTGACATGTTTCTGGAAACTATGTTTCACAGACACAACAGAAAGTTACTTAGCGAAGGAAAATGCAAAAATGCATTTTTCAACTCAGCGTAAGGAAGCAATTTTCATTTCGTTGATTCATGAGGCATTTAGTACATGAAACACTAAATGAAAACATAGGTTAAGGAAGTTTATCGTCGTGCTCAAAACTCAATCGCATACACATATTGAAAAAGCATATATATATATATATATATATATCTATATATATAAAAATAAGTTGTCTGTCTGTGGATGGATGGATGGATCAGGTGACGTCACCTGAAAAAACTGGATTAGGTGACGTCAAAACTGAAAAAACTAAAAAAAGGCAAAAACTACAAAAAAAACTAAAAACTAATAAAAAAAATAAAAAAGCTAAAAAACTAAAAAAAACTATAAAGGTAAAAACCAATAAAAAACTAAAAAAAAAACTGAAAAAACTAAAAAAAGGCAAAAACTACAAAAAAAAACTAAAAACTAATAAAAAAAAGTAAAAAAGCTAAAAAACTAAAAAAACTAAAAAAACTAAAAAAAGGTAAAAAACTAAAAAAAATAAAAAATTAACAAAACTAAAAAGAAGGTAAAAACTACAAAAAACTAAAAAGAAAAAAAAACTAAAAACTAATAAAAAAAACTAAAAAATCTAAAAATCTAAATAAACTAAAAAAGAAAAAAAAAGGAAAAAAATAAAGGAGAAAAACAAAACTAAAAAACGAATGTATATACAGACCGGTACACCGGGATACAAATGACGACCGGGACACAGGGAATATAAATAACGACCGGGACACAGGGACACAACTACAACGGGGACACCGGGGGAAACAGGGGGATGTAAATGACGACCGGGACACCGGGACAGGGAATGGTCGATTAGCAATCACCATCAACAAAGCTCAAGGGCAATCATTAGAATCATGAGGTATAGATCTGAATACAGATTGTTTTCCCATGGACCATTATATGTTGCATGTTCAAGAGTCGGTAAACCTGACAATCTATTTATATGCAAAGACAATGGGACAGCAAAGAATGTTGTATATTCGCAAGTTTTACGTAGTTAAAACCATATATATATATCTATCTATATTCACAGGTGGGACATAGGGACACAACTACAATGGCGCGTAACTATTATGGCGCGTAACGACTTACGCGCGCGGGGGGGCTTGGGGGGGGGGCGCGAAGCGCCCCCACCAACTAGGTGTTGGGGTGGCGCGAAGCGCCACCCCAACAGCTAGTATATATATATATATATATATATATATTGAAAAAGCCTACATTCCATTCTATACCTCTAGGAACAACATTCTAACCCTTAAAAACTAAACAGATTCTTGTGATTTAAAATTATCAGAATATAAGGCACTCCTCCTTTCTTTTAGTGTTTTTTATTTATTCTACGTTGTTTTTAGTTTTCGGGGAATACTTTTGTGGATGCTTGGTGATTTTTTGGCATTACATTAAAGTTCAAATGAGTTTGATGATGACCGCAAATCTATCCTCAGGTGTTTTGTTCAAATACTATGTCTTCGAATCTTTTACCAGATTCATCATCAAGAAAGAAAAACCGCTATTCAAAGCTTCTGTAATTCCTAAATCAATAAAATTGTATGCCTTACATATTCACCCTAATTAACCGATAATAAAGTTTACGTGTGAAGGTTGAACATTACTCAAATCAAACAAATTTACGAACGGAATAGATTATTGGTACCAGTCACGCGTAATTTTGATTTTATCCCAGAGTGCGATTGTAATATAGCCCCAGCATACCCCTGCATTCGTTGAAAGCAAACATTCGACATTTTTTCTGGGTTAGATAAACACTTCTCGGACAATGATTTCTTTAATATATAAATTATCTCACATACTGGCACGTGCGCAGGGGGGGGGGGGCTTTAGGCCCGGGCCCTCCAAAAATTTTGTGAAATGTTTAATTTTCCAATGGTTTCTTGAGATTTCTGGCAAAAGTAGGACATTTGTTAAGAATCTAGATACATGTGTGAAGTCTTTTTTGGGGGATTTTACAGCATGCAATTATCCGGTCACGTCACTGCCCAATTATTAACCCATTTTCTATTTAACTTTTTGCCCTCTTTGAAGTAATTAGCAACTGCACTGTTATTTTTTTTTTGTAAAGAGAATTTCCTTTTCACAGCAAAATAGAGTTATCCTGTAACAGGATAAAGTACAGCTTTTAATGGATCAATTTTGGAAACTATCAGTTTTCATTAAAATCTATGTTTTTTCAATAGAAAGATGCCCCCCCCACAGCACCCATATTACACTGTTAACCCTAAAATTTCCCTTTCAGTGGGATATAATAGATTAATCACTGGTTCTAAATCGCTATGAACATAACCTGAGCCTAAAACGTACTTTTGAGGCTTTTCTTCCCCCCCCATCCGCTACAATACTACATATTAAAGTTAATCTGTATTTTCCGATATACGTGCTTTTTACATTACTAAATAAAAAAAGTGGTACTTTATATCTGCTGTTTCGAAGGTTTTGGCCCTCTCCCCCCGAAAAAATTCCTGCGTACGTGCCTGCTCATGTGATACTCCAAAGAAAAGTAACAGGAAAAAGACTTACACACCCATCAGCACAGAAACCTCTAAAATCCACTATGATAATAATAACTGGGTTTATTCATCAGAAAATACATATATTAATAATAATATTCGGAGGATATAGTCTGTAAGGGGTTAAACTCGACACTAACATAACAATTACACTGAAATAAGGACAAAAGAAGGGGAAAAATAAATGAATATATAAATAAAAGACGGAAAAAGCTTCACTTATTTGGCCTCAGTCACCCTAACTATACAAAAAGAAAACCTCACATACACACTGAGCCCCTCCCTAAAGAGCCAAACAAAGAAATTAACAGCTTAGACGGCTGAAGGCAACACAAATAATTCATAAAATTCTAAATAATACAGTTTTGTTAATTTACGGAGTTGTGGTAGAATGTTACACGGGTCTTGTCTCATTCGGGAAATCTTCCCGAATTAGAGGCCCAACATGTCTAATATTAGATCTAAATCTAGTAGTTGTAACCAATGGTCTACGAATCCAAAGAGATGTTCAAGCTTCATAATCGTGAAGAGAAGACACAAACAGGAAAATTGAAGAAAACGGAGCACGTAATCTATATCTATATATATATATATATATATATATATATATATATATATATATATATATATATATATATATATATATATATATATATATATATATATAAATAAGTTGTCTGTGTGTGTGTGTGTCGAGTGACGTAATGTTTGTTGATTGACGAAATTACACATCGGGACACAAATGACGACCGGGACACCGCGACATCTATATATATAAAAATAAGTTGTCTTTGTGTCTGTGTGTCGAGTGACGTCATGTTTGTGTGTCGACTGACGTCATGTTTGTTGATTGACGAAATTACACATCGGGACACAAATGACGACCGGGATACCAGGACATCTATATATATAAAAATAAGTTGTCTGTTGTGTCTGTGTGTCGAGTGACGTCATGTTTGTGTGTCGACTGACGTCATGTTTGTTGATTGACGAAATTACACACCGGGACATCGGGACACAAATGTCGACCGGGAAACTGGGACATAGGGAATATAAATGACGACCGGGACACTCAAAGAGAAAGCGACCGGGACACAAGGAATGTTCGATTAGCAATCACCATCTACAAACCACCAGGACACAAATGACAACCGGGACACAGGGAATATAAATGACGACCAGGACGCTCAAAGAGAAATTACAGACCGGGACACCGGAACACAAATGACAACCGGGACAAAAATGACGACCGGGACATCGGGACACAGGGAATATAAATGACGACCGCGACACTCAAAGAGAAATTACAGACTGGGACACCGGGACACAAATGACGACCGGGACACAGGGAAACAACAACAACGAGGACGCCGGGGGCACAGGGGGATATATAAATGACGACAGGGACACAGGGAATGTTCGATTAGTAATCATCATCAACAAAGCTCAAGGGCAATCATTAGAATAATGAGGTATAGATCTGAATACAGATTGTTTTTCCCATTGACAATTATATGTTGCATGTTCAAGAGTCGGTAAACCTGACAATCTATTTATATGCACAGGCAATGGGACAGCCAAGAATGTTATACATTCGCAAGTTTTACGTAGTTAAAAATATATATATACATATATATATCTATCTATATTCACAGGTGGGACACAGGGACACAACTACAATGGCGCGTAACTAATATGGCGCGTAACGACTTGCGCACGCGGGGGGGGGGGCTTGGGGGGGTGGGGCGAAGCGCCCCCATCAACTAGGTGTTGGGGTGGCGTGAAGCGCCACCCCAACAGCTAGTAAATTATACATAAATAAAACATTATAAAGTTTACAAATTCCCACAAAGGTAGATAAGAGTAAAGTGAAAGAGGGATGGATAGAACATATTTGGAAATAGGCTAAACCGTAGTAAAGTTACAGGAAAAGATATAGAAAAGGATGAAAAATTTTGTGATACTTTGGGAGTGAAGGAAAAATTATTTTTGAGGATGAATTACTGACAGTCCAAAAAAAATAATAAGGCTCCCGATGTTGATAGTGTAGTAAATGAGTTTTCAAATATGATGGTTGTAAAGTTAGAGATAAACTACTGAAGAACATGAATATGATTTTTGAAAAGGGGAAGTACCTAGCTATTGTAGGAAAACTTTAATTAAACCCCTCTATAAGAAAATGAGCGATAAGAATGAGTGTGGTAATTATAGAGGAATTAGCTTGGTTTCTCTAGGAAGCAAATTACTTAGTATATTGATACTTTTTAGACTTAGAGATGTTGTAGATAAAGTTTTAAGAGAAGAACAGTGGGGTTTTAGGAAGCGTAGAGGATGTAATGACCAAATTCTTACTCTTAGAATAAAAATCCTAATCTGATTAGACGTAATCAAAAATGTTTTGCTTTTCATTGTTTTGCGAAGCTTTGAGATTGCATCCGTGCCCTTTTTAGTAGTTTTACGTGCCTGTTCATAAGGCAAGTAATCAAGCAGTTCATGGTAGCCAAAACTAAGTAAGGGGTAATTTGTGCTAATAGTTACCAACATTTATACAATAGGAGTATTAATGAAGATATATAGGATCAGAAGATTCAAACTTTATCACAATTCCAAACATATAAAGTTCATCAAGTCTAAAGCTGCCCATCAAAAGTAGCAAACCAGGGCATATTTAGCAATTTTCAAAAAGAAAGGTAAAACACTTTGTAAATGGCAAGTTACCTCGATAAAAGCTACACCATCAACAGTCAGCATATCAAAGAACTCTATTTTAAAAGTTTAAGTCTATTTTTACGAAAATTTCAATCTATCTTTGTTTAATCTTCCTTTTTACTTGTTTGTTTTTTGTTTTATTTTTGTTTTGAAGTTTCCATTCAATCTGAGCCTGACACTCATTCCCAACTATAATATAGTAAAAAAAAAGCAGAAAAGGTATGTTTATTAACCTATTTGGCCACTTCGTAAATTACCACAGCAGCATTATACTGAC
Organism: Artemia franciscana; assembly: GCF_032884065.1. Taxonomy (NCBI): domain Eukaryota; kingdom Metazoa; phylum Arthropoda; class Branchiopoda; order Anostraca; family Artemiidae; genus Artemia; species Artemia franciscana. Next base: position 27,980,419 of record NC_088863.1, on the reverse strand, counting down.
TGATGATCCACTGAAAACATTATATAGGTTGAATACTTTTTTTTGATGACATTCAGTAGCTAGCCATTTTAAATTTTGATAAAAAGAAGGCTTACTTTATTTTCAAGCCTTGATTGATAATGCAAAAATAATACGCCACTGGAATATATCTGTTTATTCTGGGCAATTAATAGATAATAAGCTAAACTTATAGTTAAAGATGAGTATCTTTATGAAAAGATATGCTTTTATTCTATCTGAAAACAGACATCCACTGAACGCAATAAAGTAACTGAAAAGAAAACTACTACTACTACTAACAACTCACTGCAGCACCAAGCCTCCGGAGGCCATCACAGCTACGCACGCTCCTCCTCCATCCCAATCTATTCAAACCCCCCTCTGTATACCTTCCCAGAGATTTCCCATTTCCTTTAAATTTTTCCTTACGACATCGCCCCACCCCAGCTGAGGACGACCTGCTTTCTATTTAGCCCTAGACGATGGGCCGGAAAGGACAATTTTGGCAACCTGTCATCCTTCATTCGCATAACTGAAAGAAAAGTTAAGAAAAAATATATTCATTTACATTATATGTGCATATGCAGGTTTATTCAAAGCCTGATAATGCCCAAATAGCTAAACATATAGTCAAAATGAGTATTATATTTTAATTAAAAGCTATGATTTTATTGTACCTGAAACCTGACGCCCATTGAAAACTACAAATAAATTGAAGAGAAAAGTTCTGTTTATTCTTGGAGTAGAATTCTAGATTAGAGTATTATTTTTTTTATTTGGGAAAGCAGTTGAGATAGGTGCACCAAATAGCTAAACTTTAGTCAAATGAGCATATCCATAAAATGATGTTTTATCGTATCTGAAACCTGAAACTCATCGAAAAATAAAAGTAATTGAAGGAAATGAATTAATCTTAGCCAACATGTGAATATAGACCTAAATGTGAAACAGGAATATAACTGTCTATTCTTGGGGAAAGAATTTTCTAGATCATGGGCGTTTTTATTTTGAAAATTAGTTGAGTTAGGTGAATGAAACTCTTCGAAATGGATCCAGAGCCTTAATGATATCCCAGAAAGGAGTTCTGTATATCCCAGTAGTATCCCAGTAGAAGCATTTTGAAGTGCCCGCCTCCACTCCTTTTCCCTCCAAAAGATTCTGACATTTGATGACCTTGAACAATCTCTGTGTTATAATAGCGAAACACTGCGAAATAGACCTCTATCTCAAATAAGGCACAAGAAGTGTCTTGAGCCTCGAAACTTTGCACAATCCAAATTTCTTAATTTTTGAATTGAGGCTTATTTCTTAAATTTCGGAAAAAGTAAAAATAAATAAGAGCGTATATATGAAAAGTCATGATGTCATTCTACCTGGAACCTGACAAAAATTGAAGAAAATAAATTAATTATTGAGGAAAATAAGAAGAAGTTGCGTTTTTTGAACTTCCGCATGAAAATGTACCTGTTTGTTTTTAGGTTTTCATCACAGGGAAATCGCTGAAATCGCACAAATAGAACATCTATGAAAAACAAATAATTCATTTTATCATAATACCACTGAAAACTATAAGGAACTTAAAGAAACAGAAACAGTATGTAACAGTGTGTTTAATTGCCCCAAAAATCAGAATTTCACGGGATCGTTGGTTCCAATCATGGAAAGTCGGGTACAGATTCTAAAATCTTCATAGTACGCAAAAACAAAGCTGAAACTTAGCGAGACCGATTGGTTGCGCAAATGGGATGAGTGGACCACATTCCTGATCTTGCTCAAAATCATTATACGTTTAGACTGGTGCATTTTCGCTTGGAACAGCCTTATTTTTCCCAAATATGCACTTTTTTATATAATCTCAGTAAGTATTTGTATAAACTCGCTGATGATTTATAGAAACTGTATGTAATTCACGATTTATATAATTGAACAAAACATGTGTCCTAGACAGAACATCAATATAATCTTTAGAGGAATTTAATACAAGGTATTCATAAAATAAAGACTGTTCTTATAGGGGCACTGATGAGAAACAATTGAACTATTTCAATTTTTCTTGGGAGAGGGGGGGGGCTGTAGGATCAATAATTACTGTTTGGTCAATGCTACATAAAACTTCAACTTTGAAGCAATATAAACGAAAGTTATCCACATTGACACGTCTGACTTTAAGTGAGGTATAACCACACTAGCCCTCCCCAAATGATATCCATACAAAAACATCACTAGAGAATTACTCTTTCGTGGAGTGAACCAGCTTCTATCGATATATAATAGAAAATCTTAAGAGGAAAGGGACTTAGGAATCATGAGATTTTTATTGTTCACAAAACGTCAAGGTGAAAGCCCTGAAAAGGTGATACAAATGGAATGAAAGAGTTACTATAGTTACATCACGACAAATCTTCTTGCATTTTCATCACCGTTGTAAAGAATAAAAAAGATATAAAAGAATACAAACAACACTTCCTTTTTTGATTAGTATTCTTAGGTCCTCCCAGAAACGAAATAAACAGGATTGCTACATTGCTATTCAACAAATACACCTACAAAGTTCCTTAGAAATAAAAGTAGCAAATAAGCAGATTTCGAGCCGTAGCGCAAGTCTTTCAAGTATTTCTGAACTGGTACATAGACTGTTCTCAAGATAATTTACTACTTGAACTTTAACAAGGGAATTGATATCATATAGCTCCAGGATAACGCTCGAAATAGACTATAAATGAAGGTAAGTTTTTTAACCCAATTCCCTTTATTTCTTCCTGTGTGCTAGTACCCGTCACATGGAGTTAAAGTACAGCCTTTAAAGTACAGACACTGCAAACAAACTAAACAATAATGAACGGCTGAAGATCGGACATTTAGCCCATGCCAATTAAAGTTCATTTTGCCTTCAACCCTAGCAAATATAGCTGAAGATGCAAGTAAATTCAAGTTTCTTTTTCTCTGCTGAGTGATTTGCAGATAAACTATTCAAGATAGAAATATATTTTTCCTGTAAATAATTCTGCAGGCATGGTAAAGCAAACCTATATGTACAGATTAATTCGGTTTTTATATAAAATTTGAAACATGACCTACTGAAAAATGGCAACATGAGAATGCAACGTACGCTTTAAAAATAATAATTTTCTATAAAATGGCAAACGCATAAGTATTTTTGTATATTTCGTAAGTATCTTCATAAACTTAACCATATTTGGGATAATATGATATTATAAATAGACATAGACTATTAAAAAAAATAGTGTTTCAGCAAAATATAATCAAACTTTGGTGTAAAGAAAGAGACAATGAGGAGGTGACAGTCCCTTGATATACATGGTAACTTTGGATAGATGTTGATGGACAAGTCAAGGAATGGACAAAATGAAACAAGTCAGAAGCGAAGCCACTTGAACCTGGCACGGGTGCAGAAAAACCAACTAAATATTTTCATGGAAGAAAAATCGTAGGGGCCAAGATGAAATACCCTTTAATGCAAGTAGTTATTTTTTTCGTACATGATTAATTCGTTCTTACATTTGGTGAATACAGGGAGATCGTTATTGTACTTAGCTTCGCACTGAATTTTTATGTTAGTGTCAAATGTACAATACAAAAGGGATCCACTCTTTCAAGAACATACATAATTTAATATTAATCATGAAACATATTATACAGACCACACATGCATTTCATGCCTAGCGTTAGGGTAAAACGTAAACAGAAAAGGGGATCTACTTTTTAAGAAGGTATTTAATTTAATATTAATCATTAAACATATCATACAGACTATATGAGTATTTCATCATGCCAAGAGTTAGGGGCAAATGTAAACAGGAAAAGGGATCCCCTTTTTTAAGAAGGTTAAAATTTAATATTAATCATTAAACATATTATACAGACTATATACGTATTTAACCGTGCCAAGCGTTAGGGTCAAACGTAAACAGAAAAAGGGATCCACTTTTTTAAGAAGGTAAACAATTTAATATTAATCATTAAACATATTATACAGACTATATACGTATTTAATCATGCCAAGAGTTAGGGTCAAATGTAAACAGGAAAAGGGATCCACTTTTTTAAGAAGGTACATAATTTAATATTAATCATTAAACATATTATACAGACTATATACGCATTTAATCATGCCAAGCGTTAGGGTCAAACGTAAACAGAAAAAGCGGTCCACTTTTTTAAGAAGGTAAATAATTTAATATTAATCATTAAGCCTATTATACAAACTACATATGTATTTAATCATGCCAAGAGTTAGGGTCAAACGTAAACAGGAAAAGGGATCACTTTTTTTTTATTCACAGTGGGATGATTTCGCCGACGATATCCTCCATATGTCCCGTTCGATATCTGTATTTCACTCAGCAGAGCGATACATCAATTGTAGAGACCTACAATACGATTATATAGATACAATTACGATTATATAGATACGATACGATTATATACATTCGAGTATAGATTGGATACGATTGGATCTTCATAGTAAATCTCCTTATCCAACTGAACTCCTTCTTTTCGACGGCTTAGAGGACAACGGCATTTTACAGATATACCTATTTCTTTTTGTGTTCCTCTGTGACACAAAAATACCCTTGTATCAGAGAGGCATCGTATTACATACCCTTTCTCACCTGTTGAAAGGAAATTTGCCAAATTTAGACTGATGTCATCGACAGTTACTACTCCTAGACTAGTGTGATTTTAGTGTTTTGTTGAAGAGTAAATGTTTTCTTTTTTTATATATATATATTCTACCATTACATTTTCTTTTCCAACTTTGTCGGGTAACAAATCAACAATAATACTCTCCATGAGAATGTAGAAAAAGTTGTTGACCAAAATGAAAAGATGTTGACCAAAATGTTTCCTTTTTTCCAGCAAGGAAACCCTTCTCATAGGCAGCGCAACTGCGCTTCCTACGTAAAGAGCAAAATAACTTCAGTGTAATATTATTTTTTCTACGAGGCCACTTCGCGTGGAATGAGTTGTTGTAGAAGCTTCGTAGGGGAGTCCTTCCACAGGAAATTGAAAGTTCTAGTACTCTTTTTAAGAAAGTGATTGGTGTACACACAACTATCCTCCGACCCCCTTTTTAGCTGCCCTAACCCAAAGACATCAGATCACAATTTTGAGATAGCCATTTTGTTAAAAACAGTCAGAAAGTAAAATATCTATGCCCCCGGAGATGACTTGCCCCGCAGTTCCTGGGGGAAAGGATTGTATATTAATTAGTTTTCCCATGGTTCACATGTAAGATTTATTACTGAAAAAAGGGTGAATGAATGACCCTGGACATGTCCAAAAGGACTAAGAGCATTAAGGTGAAATTTTAGGGATTGTTGAACTAAATTACTAAGCGAATCCAGCTTATCAAAAGGCGCATTTAAAATATCATAGGAACGGGTAAGAGTATAAAGTTGAAACTTTCAGAGCTACTACAACGACTACTACTGCTACTGTGACTATTTATGATTGCGAATACTCGCGCCTGAGACTACTTCTGCAACTACTTGTGACTATGACTACTTGCGACTGCAACTCTGACTACTAGCAACTCCAACTACTTACAACCACGACTACGATTAATTGTGACTGCGACTACCTGTGACGACAACTAATTATGTTTGCGACCATCTACGACTGCAATTACAACTACTTGCGAATGTAACTGTGACTACTTAGGATTGCGATTACGACTGCAGCTCCTTGCGACTGCAACTACTTGTGACTAGTACTACTTGCAAATGCAACTGTAGTGATTTTTTTTGATATTATGAAAAAATAAAAAACATGCAAAACGAAATAAAACTGTTTTCACTAACAGTAAATGAAGTTCTGGTCTTTAGAAGGCTTAGAGGGTGTTAGACCATCTACTGTTTATGGTAATTTCTTAAAATTCGACATGATTTTTTTGTGACTTCTGTTCGTTTAAAGCCTCAATTATCCTTTGATTTTTTTCTGCTCGTCTTTGGTTTAATATAGCTTTTTACTTATCTTTGATAAACTTCTTTGGTGAATTTTTGTTTCTAAATTAATAACACAAAGAAAAGATTCATGTTGAATCAAGGAAGAGTAGATGGATTTTCTTCGAATACTATAATGTCAAAACGAATATAACAAGCTTACGGTTTCTTCTCAATATATAAGAAATTCTCAAGGGAATTCTGATTCGCATTACGAGTTCAATACACAGAAACTAAATAGAGGTGAGTATGACATGTCTAGCTTCCAGGCGTATAATTGACAAGAACTGGATAGAGAGGATTTTAAGCTTTTAGTAAACATTTGTTTTACCATTGTCCTCAGAGATAGATGTCCCAACAATATTGGATCACAATTTTGAGATAGAAATTTCATTCAAAATAGTCGAAATATATACATCTCCACAGACGACATGACTCCCACTGCTCCTCGGACAAGAGCCTTAATGATCTTGTGTATCCGATTGGCTAGTAGCTTCATAATTTTTCTAAAGTTTACGTTTATGATTTAACAAGAAAAATGGTTTTTATGTTTTCGAACATATAGAACATCTCCTCTTCCACACCCTCTTCAATACTTATCAGAAGGCTCGCGGATAGTTAGAAAATTTTGGCGTCAAAATTCAGTTTCTGAGGCATCCCTTCCACACACACAAAACTATCCACCGATCTCCAACATACTAGCTGATATGCTATTATACATTACTATACATACTTTTACCAATATCAATTAAATGAAGCTTAATAAGAAGGATCTATATGAACCGCTTGTTTTGTCTAAGCTACGTGACTCTTTAGCAACTGAATGGCGGTCGCTGTGCATTTCAGCGTCTGAAGCTGGGAAGATCAATACACCGTTTTTCGATGATTTTAAATCAATTGGCTATCTTAGAACTCGAACATTTATTTACGCCTGAAGGAGTCGACTCCCGATTTTCTAGGACATTGGCTCTTTATGATCACCCCGCGAAAAAAACAAATAAACACATCACTGATCTACCTCCCCAAGAACAAATTTAGAATCCTATATTTGTGTAGGTAGGAGTTCAAGACCTCTACAGTCGGGTTTTCTGATATGCTAAAGTTGGTAGGGTAATTTTCATCAAGATTACTTCCCTCTTGAGGGTCTTTTCCATCTTTTTAAAAAATCAAACACATTTTCTCAGCCTCTTTATTTTTGATGGATTATTTTAAAATTCATCCAGTTTATTTTAAAATTCATCCAGTCGGATTCACGACAAAACGCTGACTTTTTTTAGAAGTAAACTTTTTGCCAAAACCCTTTTTTTTAAGGTTTTAGTTATTGCTAGCTCGGATCACTTCTTACTGTTTTGTTAACACGAACTACAAGAATGGAGTAATTAAACGCAACAACGAACTGTTCGTAACCACGAACTGTTTGATTGCCAACCATATTTTGACATGCTTTATTCGAAGTGCGTTTCAAACCGTTCGCGGCAACGAACTATGAAGAAAGGAGCGACCTCTCAATAGTAACCGAAACTTAAAAAAAAAACAAATTTCGATACCAATAGACGTATCAAAAGAATTGGCTTATTATACTGATTCTAAATATTTAAGTTTCATTAAGTGTATTCTTACCCATCAACGGTTACGAGCCTGAGAAAATTCATCTGATTTTCAAAAAATGGGGAAAGACCCGGTAGAAGTCATAGAATTTTAATGAAAATCACACCGTCAGATTCAGCATACCAATGAACCCTGCTATAGAGGTTTCAAGCTAATATCAGCAAAAATGCGGAATTTCATCATTTTTGCCAGAAGAAAGATCATGGATGTCTGTTTATTTGTTTTTTTCCCCAGGGGTGATCGTATCGACCCAGTGGGCCTAGAATGTCGGGAGAGGGCTTATTTCAACGGAAATGAAAAGTTCTAGTGCCATTTTAATCAAAAACTTGGAGGGCAACTAGGCCCCCTCCTACACTATTTTTCCAAAATCGTCCGATCAAAATTTTGAGATAGCTCTTTCGTTCAGTATAGTTGAAATGCCCAATAACTTTGTCTTTGGAGATAAAATGACCCCACAACCCCTAGGGAAATTGTATTTGTTATTGGGAAGTATGCATACATTTCTCGGGTGGGGAGGACGAATTTTCTACTAGGGGGATTTTGCACCGGGAGAATTTTCAATGGAAAGGGAAGTTTCAACGGGGGAAACTTCACATTGGGAAAATTTTCCAGAATTCCTATACGAGATTTCTTTATATGTCTTGGTTTCTCTTTGCCGATTCAATTTTACGCGCGAAGATGTTAAGGTTAATTGTCAAGTGTAAATTTTTACCAGGATTGACCCAGAGCATATTTCCATGGGGAGGGGGATTTTTCCATGGAGGTGGAGCCAAATATCCTAGCGAAAGAATATCTAGCGAAATTCTAGAATCAAAAAATTGATCAGAAATTAAAAAAAAGTTTTTTCAATTGAAAGTAAGGAGCAACATTAAAACTTGACGTATATGAGGGGGGTTACCCCTCCTCAACACCTCGCTCTTTACACTAAAGCTTAAATTTTGTCCCAATTCTTTTAAAATGACTCCTGAAACACAATAGTCGTTTAACAAGAACAATAAGTAACTTTTTTTAAAATGCCGAACAATTTTAGCGTGAAGAGAAAGGTGTTGAGGAGGGGCCCCTAATATACGTAATAATTTTTGTTCTTTTTAAGTTTTAATATTGCTCCTTACTTTCAGTTGAAAAAATTAGTTTTTTTATTTAATTTTAAATAAAAAGATGACATTACTCAAAACTTTTTCCAAGATAATTTTTATTAAACTTTTTTAGCGAATGATCCAAACTAGCGCGAAAAAAAAAAAACAGTAAGATTTACCTACCTTTACACGTTATGAATCTTAGCCGAAACGTGAAAAATTAAATTATCGGAAGATTATTGAAACAGATTAAATTAGGTCTTACTGAAACTAAAATCCCTGCTAAGTAATTTGTCCATATATATTCATAACTAACATAGGCCTACCGATTAAACTAGTTGATGCTGTTACTAAAATCCTAGCTATGTCCCTACAAAAATACCACAGAGGCCTGGTGCTGGGAAACAGGCGGCTTCGCCGCCTGGCCTCGGCACGCTTCTATATATATATATTAAATAACAAAACAAGTTTTTGTAACGGTAAGTAAGGAGCGACATTAAAACTTAAAACGAACAGAAATTACTTCGTATATGAAAGGGACTGCTTCCTCATCAACGCCCCGTACGCTAAAGTTTTTTACTGTTTTAAAAAGCAGAGTTAAGAGAAAGAGTCAAACTTTAGCGTAAAGAGCGAGGCGTTGATGAGGAAGCAGCCCCTTTCATATACGAAGTAATTTCTGTTTGTTTTAAGTTTTAATGTCGCTCCTTACTTACCGTTACAAAACTTGTTTTTTTATTTAATTTCTGGACGTTTTTGAATTAATGCTTGTTTTGATCTTGGCTCTCCGCACATAAATAATTAAAACGAAATTTGCATATTAATTAATTACAATTAATCGGAAGATTTTGAAAAAAAAGAAGCAGAGGAGGAGGCCTAGTTGCCCTCCAAGTTTTTGATTACTTAAAAAAGCAACTAGAACTTTTAATTTCTTACAAACGTTTTCGTTGGTAAAAAATATACGTAACTTACGAATTAACTTACGTAACGAACTTCTATATTCGTATGTTTTTATTGCGTATATGAGGGGTTCAACCCTCGTCGATACCTCGCTCTTTACACTAAAGCTTAGATTGTGTCCCAATTCCTTAAGAATGACCTCTGAATCACAAAGGCCATAGAATAAATAGTTGAAATTACTAAAAATACTTTAGCGGAAAGAGTGAGATATAACGAGGAGGTAAACCCCTCATATGCGTAATAATTTTTGTCCGTTTTGAGTTTTAATGCTGCTCCTTACTTTCAGTAGAAAAAACATTTCATATTTATTTTTTCATTGTTTTTTTCAAATAAAGCTAGAAAATCCTGCGCCCCCTTCATTGAAATTCTCTTTTACCATGAGAAGTCTCTCCATGGAAATATCCTGCCAAGTAACCCCCCCCCTCAACCAAAAAAATCCCCCTGAAAACGTCTGTACACTTCCCAGCAACCATTACTATATGTAAACACAGGTCAAAGTTTTCAACTTGCAGCCCCTCCCACGGGGACTGCGGGGGAGTAAGTCGTCCCTAAAGACATAGTTATTAGGTTTGTCGACTATGGTGAAAAAAGGGCTATCTCAGAATTTTGATCTGGTGACTTTGGGGAAAAATGAGCGTGGGAGGGGGACTAGGTGCCCTCCAATTTTTTTGGTCACTTAAAGAGGGCACTAGAACTTTTAATTTCCGTTAGAATGAGCCCTCTCGCAAGATTCTAGGACCACTCCGTCGATACAATCACCACTGGGAAAAAAAACAACAAAAAAACAACAAAACAAATAAACACGCATCCGTGATCTGTCTTCTGGCAAAAAATGCGAAATTCCACATTTTTGTAGATAGGAGTTTGAAACTTCTACAATAAGGTTCTCTGATACGCTGAATCTGATGGTGTGATTTTCGTTAAGATTGTGTGACTTTTGGGGGATGTTTCCCCCTGTTTTCTAAAACGAGGCAAATTTTCTCAGGCTCGTAACTTTTGATGGGTAAAACTGATCTTGATGAAAATTGTATATTTAAAATCAGCATTAATATGCAATTCTTTTTATGTAACTATTGGTATCAAAATTCCATTTTTTAGAGTTTCGATTAATATTGAGCCGGGTCGCTCCTTACTACAGTTCGTTACCACGAACTGTTTGATATATATTCCATATTATATGGATTCTCATTGTCGCTTGTCTTCTAACCACAGACAATTTCCTGCCTTTTCGAAGATATTTGATTATTAAAGCAAGTCCGATTTCTAACAACGATATCTACTAAACTTTAAACATTTGGTTTTCTTTTTTAAGGTTTTTGAACTCTTGTAATCCCTTGTTAAAAAAATAGAGAACTGTTTTTGTAATTACCAGCCACCGGGCCCCGGCACTTGAAACGCGGCAGGCTTCTAAATATAGATTCTCATTGTCGCTTGTCTTTTAACTGCAGACAATTTGCTGTCTTTTCATACTAAACTTTTCAAAAACATTTGTTTATTAAAGCAAGTCCAATTTGTAACAATGATATGTACTAAGCTTAAGTTTTTCTTAAGGTTTTGGAATTGTTGTAATCCCTTGTTAAAATATATACAAATATTTTTGCAACTACCAGTTTTTTGCTCTTCACGCAATTTAATGTCTTTACATAGCCTACTGAATCTTTTCAACGATATTCGATGATTAAATAAGTCCAATTTCTACAAACGATTTCTACTAAGCTTCAAACTTTTGGTTTTCTTTTTTAAGGTTATTCAATTGTTGTAATCCCTGGTTACAATATATCTATATCTATATATATAAAAATAAGTTGTCTGTGGATGGATGGATGGATGTGTCAGGTGACGTCACCTGAAAAAACTGGATCAGGTGACGTCAAAACTGAAAAAACTAAAAAAAGGCAAAAACTACAAAAAAAACTAAAAACTAATAAAAAAAATAAAAAAGCTAAAAAACTAAAAAAACTATAAAGGTAAAAACCAATAAAAAACTAAAAAAAAAAAACTGAAAAAACTAAAAAAAGGCAAAAACTACAAAAAAAAACTAAAAACTAATAAAAAAAGTAAAAAAGCTAAAAAACTAAAAAAACTAAAAAAAAAACTAAAAAAAGGTAAAAAACTAAAAAAAATAAAAAATAAAAAAAACTAAAAAAAAGGAAAAAACTGAAAAATAAGCTAAAATAAAGGTAAAAACCAATAAAAAACTAAAAAAAAAGGAAAAAACTAATAAATGACGACACTCAAAGAGAAAGCGACCAGGACAAAAGGAATGTTCGATTAGCAATCAACAAAGCACAGGGACACAGGGAGTATAAATGACGACCAGGACATAAGTAAAAAAAAAAACTATCTATATATATAAAAATAAGTTGTCAAACTAAAAAAAGGCAAAAACTACAAAAAAAACTAAAAACTAATAAAAAAGCTAAAAAACTAAAAAAACTAAAAAAAAGGCAAAAACTACAAAAAAAACTAAAAACTAATAAAAAAAAATAAAAAAGCTAAAAAACTAAAAAAACTAAAAAAACTAAAAAAAGGTAAAAAACTAAAAAAACTAAAAACTAAAAAAAACTAAAAAAAAGGAAAAAACTGAAAAATAAGCTAAAATAAAGGTAAAAACCAATAAAAAACTAAAAAAAAAACTGAAAAAACTAAAAAAAGGCAAAAACTACAAAAAAACTAAAAACTAATAAAAAAAGTAAAAAAGCTAAAAAACTAAAAAAACTAAAAAAACTAAAAAAACTAAAAAAAGGTAAAAAACTAAAAAAAATAAAAAATAAAAAAAAACTAAGAAAAAAGGAAAAAACTGAAAAATAAGCTAACATAAAGGTAAAAACCAATAAAAACTAAAAAGAAAAAAAGGAAAAAACTAAAAAAAATTTTCATCTAAAAAACTAAAAAAAACTAAAAAAGGTAAAAACTAAAAGAACTAAAAAAGAAAAAAATAAATGACGACACTCAAAGAGAAAGCGACCAGGACAAAAGGAATGTTCGATTAGCAATCAACAAAGCACCGGGACATAGGGAGCATAAATGACGACCAGGACATAAGTAAAAAAAAAATTAACAAAACTAAAAAGAAGGTAAAAACTACAAAAAAACTAAAAAGAAAAAAAAACTAAAAACTAATAAAAAAACTAAAAAATCTAAAAATCTAAATAAACTAAAAAAGAAAAAAAAAGGAAAAAAATAAAGGAGAAAAACAAAACTAAAAAACGAATGTATATACAGACCGGTACACCGGGATACAAATGACGACCGGGACACAGGGAATATAAATGACGACCGGGACACAGGGACACAACTACAACGGGGACACCGGGGGAAACAGGGGGATATAAATGACGACCGGGACAAAAAAACTAAAAAGAAAAAAAAACTAAAAACTAATAAAAAAACTAAAAAATCTAAAAATCTAAATAAGCTAAAAAAGAAAAAAAAAGGAAAAAAATAAAGGAGAAAAACAAAACTAAAAAACGAATGTATATACAGACCGGGACACCGGGATACAAATGACGACCGGGACACAGGGAATATAAATGACGACCGGGACACAGGGACACAACTACAACGGGGACACCGGAGGAAACAGGGGGATGTAAATGACGACCGGGACACCGGGACAGGGAATGGTCGATTAGCAATCACCATCAACAAAGCTCAAGGGCAATCATTAGAATCATGAGGTATAGATCTGAATACAGATTGTTTTCCCATGGACCATTATATGTTGCATGTTCAAGAGTCGGTAAACCTGACAATCTATTTATATGCAAAGACAATGGGACAGCAAAGAATGTTGTATATTCGCAAGTTTTACGTAGTTAAAACCATATATATATATATCTATCTATATTCACAGGTGGGACATAGGGACACAACTACAATGGCGCGTAACTATTATGGCGCGTAACGACTTACGCGCGCGGGGGGGCTTGGGGGGGGCGCGAAGCGCCCCCACCAACTAGGTGTTGGGGTGGCGCGAAGCGCCACCCCAACAGCTAGTATATATATAAATAAGTTATCTGTGGATGTGTGGTTCTGTCTGTCGGGTGACGTCATGTTTTTGTGTTGACTGACGTCATGTTTTCAACTGACGAAATTACAGACCGGGACAATGGGACACAAATGACGACCGGGACACCGGCACATAGGGAATATAAATGACGACACTCAAAGAGAAAGCGACCGGGACAAAAGGAATGTTCGATTAGCAATCACCATCAACAAAGCACCGGGACACAAATGACGATCGGGACACAGGGAGTATAAATGGCGACCAGGACATAAGTAAAAAAAAAACTAAAAAAACTAAAAAAAAGGAAAAAACTACAAAAAAACTAAAAAGAAAAAAAAAACTAAAAACTAATAAAAAAACTAAAAAACCTAAAAAACTAAAAAATCTAAAAAAGAAAAAAAATAAAAAAGGAAAAAAAAATGAAAAATAAAGGAGAAAAACAAAACTAAAAAAACGAATGTATATACAGACCGGGACACCGGGATACAAATGACGACCGGGACACAGGGAATATAAATGACGACCGGGACACAGGGACACAACTACAACGGGGACACCGGGGGGCACAGGGGGATATAAATGACGACCGGGACACCGGGACACAAGCAATATAAATGACGCCCGGGACACTCAAAGAGAAATCACAGACTGGGACACCGGGACACAGGGAATATAAATGACGACCGGGACACAGGGACACAACTACAAAGGGGACGCTGGGGGCAAAGGGGGATATATAAATGACGACGGCGACACAGGGAATGGTCGATTAGCAATCAACATCAACAAAGCTCAAGGGCAATCATTAGACGGATTGTTTTCCCATGGACCATTATATGTTGCATGTTCAAGAGTCGGTAAACATGACAATCTATTTATATGCAAAGACAATGGGACAGCAAAGAATGTTGTATATTCGCAAGTTTTACGTAGTTAAAAACATATATATATATATATATATATATATATATATATATATATATATATATATATATATCTATATTCACAGGTGGGACATAGGGACACAACTACAATGGCGCGTAACTAATATGGCGCGTAACGACTTACGCGCGCGGGGGGGCTTGGGGGGCGCAAAGCGCCCCCACCAGCTAGGTGTTGGGGTGGCGCGAAGCGCCACCCCAACAGCTAGTTTTATATAAAATAATATAATTTTAATTCCTTGTCAAAATAGAGAATCACCATTCGCAATAATTGAGAATTTTCATTTTTTGGGCCTTCCTTTTGACATTATAAGACCGGGAACATTATAACATTATGACATTATAATTGTTGTAGTACCTTGTCAAAATACATACAAATATTTTGCAATTAACAGATTAGTTTAAGCAATAACAATTTAGTTTAAGCAATTTAGTGTAAACTTTTCCATGCATGAAAATCTTCAATTTTATAGATTAGTGTGACAACGTCATTTCAGTACTGCAATAATGTATAGAAAAAAGAAGTCACTGACATGAATATTTTTTTTTCCGAAATCAAGGCTCTTGACGAATTTTCTTAGACTTCATTAGAAGATCACTTAGAAGATCATTTTTTTATGCGAGAATATTCCCAGATACTAATTTTCCTGCAAAAATATGGAGCCGTTTTCGAGAAAAATAAATAAATAAATACATATATATACATATATATATATATATATATATATATATATATATATATATATATATATATATATATATATATATATATACTAACTGTTGGGGTGGCGGTTCGCGCCATATATATATATATATATATATATATATATATATATATATATATATATATATATATATATATATATATATATATATATATATATATATATATATATATATATATATATATATACTAACTGTTGGGGTGGCGGTTCGCGCCACCCCAACCCCTAGTTGGAGGGGGCGCTTTGCGCCCCCAAGCCCCCCCGCGCGCGTAAGTCGTTACGCGCCATAGTAGTTACGCGCCATTGTAGTTGTGTCCCTGTGTCCCACCTGTGAATACAGATAAAAAAGAAAAGATTTCTCTTTTCGTTATGGATATATATTTGTTTTTAACTACGTAAAACTTGCGAATATACAACATTCTTCGATGTCCCATTGTCTCTGCATATAAATAGATTGTCAGGTTTACCGAATCTTGAACATGCAACATAAAATTGTTCATGGGAAAAACAATCCGTATTCAGATCTATGCCTCATTATTCTAATGATTGCCCTTAAGCTTTGTTGATGATGATTGCTAATCCAGCATTCCCTGTGTCCCCGTCGTCATTTATATATCCCCCTGTGCCCCCGGCATCCCCGTTGTAGTTGTGTCCCTGTGTCCCGGTCGTCATTTATATTCCCTGTGTCCCGGTGTCCCAGTCTGTAATTTCTCTTTGAGTGTCCCGGTCGTCATTTATATTCCCTCTGTCTCGGTCGTCATTTGTGTCCCGGTCTGTAATTTCTCTTTGAGTGTTTTTTCTTTTTAGTTGTTTTTTTTTTACCTTTTTTCTTTTTTCAGTTTTCTTTTTCTTCTTTATTTTTCAGCGTCACTATGAAGTATATATCGCCGAACCTTTGTTTTTTTAACTTAAATCTGGTAGGCATTGATGACCTTATCCAAGTCAAAATCCCAAACCCAATCATCATCGCTATCATTTTCAGTTTTGATATGTTTTGACTCTCGCTGTCCAGGTGGATTTTCATCTAACTGCACGGTTTTGCGTTCTTTAGCCGCAAGCCTGTTTTCTTGCTGTTCTTGTGATTCCTCGGCACGCTTTCTTTTCTTACTTTCTCTATCAGCCGCAATCCTGTTTTCTTGCTGTTCTTGTAATTCCTCGGCACGCTTTCTTTTCTTACTTTCTCTATCAGCAGCAAGTTTTTTGGCATAGACTCTTTGAGCAGCTTCCTCGGCTGTTGCCATTGTAGGTTCTTCAGTCATTTTACAATTAAACATTTTCCCGTAAACGAATGTCTTAAATACCTTTAATGACGTCATCGTCATAACAAACATGACGACAACTAACTTGATGACGTCAGTCGACATACAAACATGACGTCACTCGACACACACACACAGACAATTTATATATATATATATATATATATATATATATATATATATATATATATATATATATATATATATATATATATATATATATATATATGTTGCATATAAATAGATTGTCAGGTTTACTGACTCTTGAACATGCAACATATAATTGTCCATGGGAAAAACAATCCGTATTCAGATCTATACCTCATTATTCTAATGATGTGTCCCTGTGTCCCGGTCGTCATTTATATTCCCTGTGTCCCGGTCGTCATTTGTGTCCCGGTGTCCCAGTTTGTAATTTTTCTTTGAGTGTCCCGGTCGTCATTTATATTCCCTGTGTCCCGGTGTCCTGGTCGTCATTTGTGTCCCGGTCTGTAATTTCTATTCGAACAATCCCTGTGTCCCGGTCGTCATTTATATAACCCGCCAGTGCCCCCGGCGTCCCCGTTGTAGTTGTGTCCCTGTGTCCCGGTCGTCATTTATATTCCCTGTGTCCCGGTCGTCATTTGTGTCCCGGTATGTAATTTTATCAGTTGACAAACATGACGTCAGTCGACAAACAACTTCATGACGCATACAGCTCAATCCTTATAATGACGTCAGTCGACAAACATGACGACAGTCGACACACAAACATGACGTCACTCGACACACACACAGACAACTTATTTATATATATATAGATAGATAGATACATAATATATAGATGACGTCAAATGCAAACCCACAAACAAAAAAACATGCATATATACAACTTATTTTTATATATGTATAGATACAGTTTCTTTTTTAGTTTTTTTTCTTTTTTAGTTTTTTCTTTTCTTAGCTTTTTCTTTTTTAGTTTTTCTTCTTTTTTAGTTTCTTCTTTTTATTGATTTGTTTTCTTCAATTTGTCAATGTTCATTCTAAGATTGACACTTGGAAAAATCTTTACGTGCCAAGCATGCTAAAGCTCCAACAATTTATAATAAACCTCAAATTTTGGGTATCTGTTTTAAGGTTTTCGAATTACTTTAATCTATTGTCAAAATATATTGAAATATTTGTGCAATTCCCATTTTTTTTTTAGTTTTTTCTTTTTTTTAGTTTTTTAGCTTTTTTTTAGTTTTTTTTCCTTTTTAGTTTCTTACCTTTTTTAGTTTTTTTAGTTTTTTCTTTTTAGTTTTTTACCATTTTTCTTTTTTCAGTTTTCTTTTTCTTCTTTATTTTTCAGCGTCACTATGAAATACATATCGCCGAACCTTTGTTTTTTTTTTTTAACTAAAATCTGGTAGGCATTGATGACCTTATCTAAGTCAAAATCCCAAACCCAATCATCATCGCTATCATTTTCAGTTTTGATACGTTTTGACTCTCGCTGTCCAGGTGGATTTTCATCTAACTGCGCGGTTTTGCGTTCTTTAGCCGCAAGCTTTTTGGCATTAACCCTTTGAGCAGATTCCTCGGCTGTTTCTTCTGCCATTGTGGGATTTATCCTAAAATTTCTCTTTGAATTAACTATTTGAGCAGCTTCCTCGGCTGTTTCTTCTGTCATTTTAAGATCTATGCTAAAAATTCCTCTTTACGTGCTAAGCTTGCTAAAGCTCAACAATTTATAATAATCCTCAAAATTTTAAGTATCTGTTTTAAGGTTTTCAAAGGTTTAAGGTTTTACTTTAATCTATTTTCAAAATATTTCGAAATATTTATGCAATTCCCAGTTTTTACATTTTAGTTTGTTTTCTTTTTCTTCTTTATTTTTCAGACGTCATATGTCTGGCGTAACAGACATAGTGTAACAGACATAACACACAAACAACTTATATATATATATATATATATATATATATATATATATATATATATATATATATATATATATATATATATATATATATATATATATATATATATATCGAGAAATAGTTTCAATAAATTTGAGAAAAAACTTTTGGACCAAAGTAAAGATCCAGGTTCAACCTTGAAACTGACATCTATTATTCAAGGTAAAAATTAGGCACAGGCACATGAGAGTTTTGCTGAATTTGTAATAGAATGTAAGGTTTACAAAAAAAATAGAAATTACATAAAATCGACGTTTAGTCCTTGATTATCCAATTTTATGAGACAATGTGTATGTTTAGCACGATGTCAGATGTCTAGCACGTGGGTCATACTTGTCTACACTTACTTGGACACATTTTGATGCTAAGACGTTCATCAAGTGAAACCTAAATACTGTTTAATTCAAGTATCCAGCATAATCTTGACTTAGGAAAATTGGTTATGTCAAAACACCAATTAAAACACTTGATACTGAAAACAAACATAAGGCTTTGAGCGTTTCCATATCCTCATTTCCAATTCCACAGGACGTACACAGAAACTTATCTCGGGAGTGGACACTAGTACAAAAATATCGAAAACAACAAAAGAAGTCACGGAGAGATTCGTAAAGATTTAGATATTTAGGGAGGGACCACATGTCATAAAGCTACTACCCCTCAAAACGTGCCTGTTCATATTTCACCCTATTTTAACTTTTACTTCGTTTAAAAAACAAGAGCCAAGAGCTCAAATGGAACTTGTGACGAGGTCGGAAGAGCCAACATTTCATAATGTTATCGCGGTGATGTTTTTTTTTTTTTTTTTTTTTTTTTTTTTTTTGAGGCTACCATAATAAGCACCACAGCGCGGTATTTCTGCCTCTTAAGCTGAACAGCTTTTTCTATAATTTTTGATCGCTTTAAATCCACCGCTTGATTTAGCTCCTCCTAGGCTTGCTGGCCCATACTATAGCAAATTCCAGATTTAATGACCATCGATCTGATATCTTTGGTTAAAGTGTTAGCCAAGGCCTGAAGTATTAAAAAAGGTTTCGAAATTAAACTATAAATTAATACTAAAAATGGCAGAGTAAGAAAAAAAAACTTGTAAAAATTATCCCTTTAGGAAATTGAACCTACCACCTTCGGAGTAGAACACCAACACTATATCCACTGCACTATGCAGGCTTTCAAGGAGACATTTTTTAAATACTTTTTCTAATTTTTCCGAATTAACCGTCCCTCCACCCCCCCTCAAGATGATCGAATTGCGGAAGCGACTATTTCTTATTTAATCTGGTCCCCTCTCTGATATGCCTGCCAGCGTTCATCGTCCTAGCTTATCAGGAAGTGCCCGAACCAGCAAAACCAGGACCGAAAGACCGACGGACAGAAATTGCGATCGCTATATGACACTTGGCCGACAGGCAAGTGCCATAACAATAGAAGTCAAAATTTCCAACTTTAATGAAACGTCACTTGTTTTCAGTAAAGCTCACTGTCAACTACAATGTGCAATAACTATTTTTATGTAACACAAAACAACCTGGGCTTCATTAAGAGAATTAATTTAAGCCAGTCATATTTAGGGGACAGGATATCTTCTCTAATAATTAAACTGTGTTTCTCGGACAAAGAAAATTAGCAACGAGAAAAACAGCTTGTGGCAAACAAAGATAACACAAAGGAACAAACATAGCTCCATAAATGATTAGACATTTAATGCACTAAATTTTACAGAAAGATAGAGAATCACAGAATAGCAACATTCTTGATGATGGGTTTTTCGATATCTTGGGTATCATTTGCGATATGTGAATTAAACGTTCAAAAATGGATTCAGAGTCTAAATTATCGCCAGGAATTAGAATGTCTATGTCCACCTTTATCATCTCCAAAGAACAGTGATCTGTGATGACATTATACATTTTTTTGACAATAGTAAAGTTTCAAAAACCTATAGCACAAGTAAGATCCACCGAAAGTGTTTCAAGACTCAAAATCTTTGTGTGTCTTGTTCATAATGTTTCCAAGAATGCGTAAAAATGCATAGGAAATTTTCAAAAAAAATCTTATCATGGTTTAAAACCCTCCTCAAACAGTCGGAATTGTGTTCTCATGCCCAAGAATTATAGAAAAGTACTGTCAAACCAGAATTAAGAGATTTTCACGACAGCTATGACAGGTGTTCAATGGAATTTCATAAGCGTTGGAAATATAGGAGTTGAATTAGAAGCTTGGAAACCCTTCCCACTAGATATAATTTGGACTTTGGATCCATTTCTGAAAGTTTCATTCACACAGTTCAACTACTTGCCAAGTAGCAGGAAGTCCCTTATCTAGAATTTTACTTTGCAAAATAATAAAAACTGTTTATGCGACGGTTTAAGATTTGGATTCGGCAAAAAAAAAAACAAAAAAAAACTCACTGATAATAGACGATAAGTTGCATATCTTCTTCTTTATCCGAGAAAAAGTGTTGATATCAGTTAATCAGACTTTTATGTTTGAAACAGTTTATGCCACCGATATATCCAGTGCCGTTAGTTTCGAACTGAAGTTTTATGAAAAATGATTCCTTAACGTCCAAAAATATATTTGATAATACACTTCAGAAAGGTTGTAATTAGCAACATTTTATAAAATTCCTCCCATCTTTCATACAGTTTTCCAAATAAACTAGCGTTCTTTAGTGTCAAACAGTGGGGCAGAGTGGGAACTGGAAAAAAAAATATTCCTTTAGAAAACATGACATTTCAGTTACTAACAGTCCATATCTACGTCAATAAAAGAAAAATAATCGGAAATAGGTAACTCTGAAAGAAGTAGGATGTCTAGTTTTGGAGACGAGCCGCCATTTACACACTCATTCTAGGCTAAATTAATTTCTTTAAAACATAGTTTCCCTGATGGAAGTAAAGAGCAAAGTCGAAACTCAAAACGGACGAAAATTATTGCTTCGAATTGATGCTACACATATCTGCAAAACTGGATAAGAGAAAATGACTCGAGATATTTTCCTATATTAGTAGAAGTATGAGAAACAAGTGCTTTACTGAAAGCACAAAACCGACGCATCAAAACAAGAGTAGGCACGGAAGAGTTCTAATAAAAAAGAGTATTATAGAATTAAATTAAAATACTAAAATACAAATAAAAAGAAAAAAAATGAAGCTAACTAATAAATAGAAGCTACCTCAAAAGGAAATCAATAGATTCTAGCATGGAATGTTAATTCTCTAAAAACTTTAAAGCCAGTTGTCAGTAAAGCTCTGGCTTTTCAGCATTCTGTGAAAAAAAGTTTAGGTATACTTTTTATCAATTCCATACTAATTTGTACGGATATAAATTTTCCATACGCGACACATTGGAAAACAAATTAAAAATCTTGAACATTTCTCAATATAGGGCGGGCCCAGTAGAACCGAAATTAAATATGTTTTCTTTTTGGCCAATCTTCTCCGATTTCTATTATAAGGATTTCATTAATTAGGCATATGACCCGTGCAATCATGGTTTCAGCGATAACTGCAATCTAGTAAAGAGTAAACCGCGACCCATAGTAACCGAGAGTTTAAAAACGCCTTTACAAAAGAAAAAAAAACTGTCTGACAAAAAGGAATTGTCATACACAGCTGATCTTGCAACGGTAACTATTATTTTGGTTTATCTTAATAGTAAAAGTTTGTTGCAAAAATAAGTTTACGGGAATATTAAAAATGAGCCTGAAATCTTTCGCTATCAGCGTCGGATCTCAGTGAAAAGTGCTAATGTAGGAACCGTCATGGTCAAAAACCCTATTCAAGCAGAGTTACAATACAACGCCTTAAACAATAAAGAAAAACTTTTTTGCATGGCAAGCACTAATGTGTCGCTCTGTTTCTCTTCTTCTTTTTCTTCTCTTCACCGTTAGTGGAACACTGGAACATCATAAAAAGCTGTTTAAGGTTTATTTTAAGACGAATTTTTACATCTACGTGCTTTTTATGAACTAGTCCCTAAAGCGCCATCTTGAAGTGCCACATGGCGCCAAATTGATACTTTTCGACGCCATTTCTGGATTCGAAAGGCTGGAGGGCATGAAATGAGTACCAATATAATATCAATTGTGGGGAAACCGTGAGCCTGAGGCTAAGAACTCCTTTCTTGTAAACCCCCTCTCCAGTGGCGTAATCCTGGGGGGAGGGGGAGCAAAGTTGGAGCCAAATTTCCCAAATCAAGTGAAAATGACAGTGAGTTATATATTACCATAAAGGCAAAGACATACTGAAGAAAACTGGCCTGTTTCTCTGGATAATTGAATTATGCAGGCTTATCTTAATTTTGACAAGATTTTTTTTTTACAGAAACTAAATTTCAGCATATAAACTGAGGTCGGGGGGTGGCAAACCTGGGTCTTGAGGGGCAGTTGCCTCTCTGCCACATAGCAACTTACACCCCTGGCCCCCTAACCTCTTTTTAAGTTTCATAAATCGTACGCTGACTAGTAGAATTAGCAGGCTATTGCAACACCATAGAGAGATATCAAATAGTTCGATTAACCGTTCTTAATAACATCTATTTGCGTTTTGCAAATTTGTCTTGCTTCAAAAACCGCCATATGTCATCAATTATGGCAATCTTTTGGGGCCATTTCTGGAGTAGAAAGACTAGGAAGGATAAAAGGGGCACTATTGAAATCTGCATGTTAAAAAGCAATGAATATAGGTTTACAATCTCCATTTTCAAACCCTTCTCCCAGCCCCTAAAGCAACCAAGTAAAAAGAAAAACACGACCCGTAGTAACCGAAAGTATAAAAAACGCGCACAGAAAAAAAAGGTGTTTAATAAGAAAAATTGCAATTTGAAGCTGATTTAGGAATGGTAACTATTATTTCGATTAATATTAGTAGTATTAAATACAAAAAAAATTTCTTCAACTGAAAGAAAGGAGCAACATTAAAACTTAAAACGAACAGAAATCATTACGTATATGAGGGGGGTTCGCCCCTCGTCAATACCTCGCTGTTTCCGATACAGTTTTTTTTTAGTAGTTTGAAAAGAGCTTTTTATTCTTACTAAACGGCCTTTGTGATTCAGGGGTCATTCTTAAAGAACTAGAACACTATTCGAACTTTAGCGTAAAGAGCAAGGTATTAACGAGAAGGCGACCCCCCTCCTATACGTAATATTTTCTGTTCGTTTTAATTTTTAATGTTGTTCCTTACTTTCAGTTGAAAAACTTGTTTTTTTATTTAATTTCTTATCGTTTTTTTAAATAATGCTGGGAAATCTGGTGCCCATAGAAAATTTCCTTCCCCCATGAAAAATTCATCCATGGAAAGATCCTCCTACGTAACCTCCCTCCCCTCCTCCAGAAAAAATCTCCCATGAAAATTTATGTATACTTCCGAATAACCAACACTATTTGTAAACAATGGGCAAACTTCATAGCTTGCAGACCTTCCCCCGGGACTGTTGGAGATTAAGTCATCCTCAAAGACATAGTTATTAGCTTTTTCAACTATGCTGAACAAAATTGCTATTTCAAAATTTGGGTCAGGGGACTTTGCAGAAAAATGATGTGGGAGGGGGCCTAGTTGCTCTCCAATTTTGGTCACTTAAAAAGGGCACTAGAAATTTTAATATCAGTTCGAATGAGCCCTCTCGCGATGTTCTAGGACCACTCAGTTCATACGACCACCCCTGGAGAAAAAACAAACAAACAAAAAACAAATAAACACGCATCCGTGATCTTTCTTCTGGCAAAAAAATAATAAATACAAAATTCAACATTTTTGCATATAGGAGCTTGAAACTTCTACAGTAGGGTTCTCTGATACGCTGAATCTGATGGTGTGATTTTCATTTTCATTTTATTACTTTTAGGGGATGTTTCTTCCTTTTTTCGAAAATAGGGCAGATTTTCTCAGGTTCGTAACTTTTGATGGGTAAGAGTAAAATAGATGAAACTGAAATATTTGAAATCAGCATAAAAATCTAATTCTTTTGATGTATTTATTGGTATCAAAATAGATCACGTTTTTAGAGTTTCGTTTACTATTGAGCCGTGTCGCTCCTTACTTATAGTTCGTTACAACGAACTATTTGAAAAGTGTACTCCTGGAACACTTGTGTGAAATTCGAAAAAGAGCCTCAGAAATGCCTTCATCTTAAGGGCTCGCAGTTATTCTCTTCTTCTTTGCCTCTGGTCCAACGCACCACAGAATAAAAGACAACCAAACTAACGGTTGAAGTAACCTTATAGTAACTTTTATAAACTCTATTTATAGTATTTTATTAAAAAGGATTTCAACACACATTCCTTCTCTTTTAAAGAAAAAAATTATTAGCCGTCTTAGTTCATATCAATTCAATAGAGAGGTTACATTAATCGCCAGGAAAAAAAAAATTCATGCCAAATCTAAATTTTGTTTCATGCCCAGCCCAAAGCAATTTGTTTGAGGTAACCCTTAAAATTAGTTTAGACTGCCTGTACTATTATAGCACAGTCCTTCAACAGTTGACACTAATTTTGTATTTTTCAA
Organism: Artemia franciscana; assembly: GCF_032884065.1. NCBI lineage: Eukaryota > Metazoa > Arthropoda > Branchiopoda > Anostraca > Artemiidae > Artemia > Artemia franciscana. The sequence goes on along the minus strand of NC_088863.1, from coordinate 27,955,426 downwards.
CTTATTTTCTTTAACCTTTATCTTTTCCTGCTATGATATCTCAACCCCCAAAAACGCGAAATAAAGAATTAACTGGAACGAAAATATAAAAATAAATAAAACGTATTGTACAGCACATATTCTATATATATCTCGGAATATAGACAAAATATTTCAAAATCCCTTCTTTTCTTCATTCTTTAAATTTGTCATACTTTTCCTTTGACTGCTATATTTTACATGTGGGATGAATTTCTCAGGGACAGGAATTTTCCGTAGGGTGATTGTACAGGATAAAGTTTTCACCGGGGGAGAGAAATGGCCAGGAGGAAATTTTCAGAGGGGATTTTCCAGAATTAGCCTAGAACCGGTTAAAACAACCAATTGCCATAGCTATATGTCACATGTCACACATTTTGTCACACATTTTGTCACACATGATGAATGTCACACATTTAAAAGATTCTATTCTTGAAGCTTTGGAAATTTTATTGCGTTGAAAGACAAAATTGTAAAAAAGCTGAAAAAAATGAAATATAAAAAGTCAAGTCAATGATTTAGCTCATGAACGACTTATATATACGTGGCTTTCAAAAGAAAAACAAAACAAGAACTTATTGTAGATAAAATATTGTCAATATTCTACAGCCATTAAAACGAGCCATAGTATCTTTAAACTGCTCTTTAGTTAATTCAGACATGTAGACAGCATATACTGCAAATTAATGATTTGAAAACACAACGACATGAAATAAAAATACAATACGAACTCCGCACTCCTTAGGTTTAGTTTCTAAGCTAACACAAGATAATTATAAAAATACGAGACGAGAAAAAGCCTAATTTCTTTTTTTTTATGTTTCAGCTTATCGAGCTATCATCACTACTTTTTCTACAATCAGTTACTGGGATGCTTCTACCATCGCGTTCAGCTTTAGCATCAATACTGGATTATAGTGCAAACGAAATAGACGAGGTACTTGACCCATTGAAGTCAATAAAATTGTAGCATAATTCAAATAGTTCTATAAAGAACTATTAATTTAAAAAATATACTATTAAAAATTAAAAACTCTACTATTTAAAATGCCTCGAAGAGCCCCAAAATAAATTTTGGTTTTAGATTGTCATGGAACATTGGCATTGGCAATCCCCGCCACACTGACAACCATCACCAAGCAGAAGGTTCAGCTACTCAGATTCTTTTGAATTTAAATCTTAATGGTTATGGTTACGCTTGATTTGGTATTTTACCCGAAGACTATAGAGTTTAAAATATTTATAACTGACGCTCAATTCACAATAGTATGAATACTTAATTTTATGGCCTAGTTGTCCTGCAAAACTACTAAAAAAAGCCAAACCTTGACATTTAAGAAATATAAATGTTTTTGGTACAATAATGTACAGAAAAATTTGCTTAATTACATATCCAAAATCGCTCGAAATAGCTTGTGCAGAAATATCTTTTTTTTCAGAAAAAAGAGGGGAAAAGCCTCGGGTGTTTTATTTCTGCAATATGTTCTGGATTAAAAGATCATTTTCCAGTAATTTAAATACAGAGAGATCAAAAATGACATTGTAATTGAAAATTTTGACCATTTATTACTCGATTGCCATCTTAAACAAGGTTAGAAGGGGGCGAAAAGCCATAGTTTTAATTTGTGCAGTATTCACAAACAGATGAACACCAAAATGTTCAAAAAATGTCCTTCAACAACATATTATAAATCGCTTCAAATCGCTCGTGAAGAAAAATCCCTTTATTCACGGCGAAAACAAGGAAAGGAAGGGAAATCCTGATTTTAAATTTCTGCAATATTCTCTAGATTGAAAGGTCGGTCCCTATTAATTTCAGTCCAGGGAAACCAAAAATGACACCTTAATCGAACAAGTCCCTCATCTAATACCTCATTTCTACCCTAAGCGAGGTGAGAAGGGGTAATATTTGTGCTTTAGTATGTTTCATTTTCAGCGTCGGGTACGCTCCAGCTGCTCGAATATTCACAATGGCTGAACTCAGACGGGTAAATGCGTCTTTTCGTATTCATTCAAGAGGAAATATCGCGCAGTGATTTTAACCGCAAAATATTCCCCAATGGCAAACGGGAAGTGCTTCAAATTGATGCTTCACTTTTATTTCAACAGTTCTGTACCGTAGCATCAACAGATGGTTCGAATCGGGTCAATACGCTCAAATGTGAGCTATCTACACTCCTACCTACCCTATTCGAGAATCATGAAACCATTTTGCCGGGAGATAAGGCTGTACTTACTATTAATATGTGGAAGCAGCACAAGCCTGAGGCTCAACTACTGCCAGCTCAAATATGCCACTATGTCACGGATGGTGGTTAGCTACCTCAATCGGCAGAATGGTGCACTTTATCCACTTATAGAAAGGGTGCTTCTTCGTATGTAGCTTGTGTACATAAGTATTTTGCATCAGCTGACATAATTTTTGACGGCTAGGCAAGTGGGCCGACCATCAAAGATCACGCCCATCAGAAGCGAACGAAGGAAAAACAGTGCCCTACCATTAGTTTCCCTTCTACCACGAAGCTTGCTCAGAAGAAAAAAGACATTCTCTCCAAATCAGACAATAGATCGAATATCCTAAAGCTGATAGATGGAAAACTTGTAGAAGCTGGGCCAAAGGTAGTACAGGCGTTTTAATAGTAAAAACTGCCCTTGCTTCAGCCGGGAATAGAAGGACCTGTTTGATTGGAAATCAATCGAACATGTTGGTCTTGCTGATACACTCTGGAAACCCGATCAAGCACACTTTTATTTCCAAACTGCCGTTTCTGCTGTCTCTGCAAAGATTTTGGACATCTCTGCTACTTGAAGAGGAAGCTACCATTAGAGGTTACATAGTTACTGCTGTTCGTCCACAGCAGTTGTGGACAACCAGGATGTGACACTACTTCGCGATTCTACGATGTTGGCAAAGCTTCAGTACTGAACGCCAAAGCTGACGCAAGCTTCTTTTTATGGCACTTGGTATTAACCAAGTGACATATAGCAATCGCAAATTCTGTCGGTCTGTCTCTCGGTCCCGGTTTTGTTACTTTAGGCACTTCCAGGTAAGCTAGGACGATGAAATTTGGCAAGCATATCAGGGACTGGACCAGATTAAATTAGACATAGTAGTTTTCCCGATTTGATCATCTGGGGAGGAGTGTGGGGCCCGTTAATTCGGAAAAAATAGAAAAAATGGAGTTATTTAACTTATGAGTGGGTGATGGGATCTTAATGAAATTTGATGTTTGGAAGGATATCGTGTCTCAGAGCTTTAAGCACAAGTCCTAGATACATGGTTTACATAACCGGAACGGATCCGCTCTCTTTGGGGTAGTTGGAGGGGGGTTAGTTCTGAAAAATTAGAAAAAATGAGGTATTTTTAACTTACGAACGCGTGATTGGATCCCATGAAATTTGATATTTAGAAGGATATCGTGTCTCAGAGCTCTTATTTTAAATCCCGAATAGATCTGGTGACATTGGGGGGGGGGGAGAATTGGGAGGGGGAAACCTAAAACTTGGAAAACACTTAGAGTGCAGGGATCGGGATGAAACTTGGTGGGAAAATAAGCACAAGTCCTAGATACATGATTGACATAACCGGAACGAGTCCACTCTCTTTGGGGTAGTTGGGGGGGGGGAGTTAATTCTGGAAGATTAGAAAAAATGAGGTATTTTTAATTTACGAACGGGTTATCGGACCTCAATGAAATTTGATATTTAGAAGGATATCGTGTCTCAGAGCTCTTATTTTAAATCCCGACCGGATCTGGTGACATGGGGGTGAGTTGGGAGGGGGAAACCTAAAACTTGGAAAGCACTTAGAGTGGAGGGATCGGGATGAAACTTGGTGGGAAAAATAAGCACAAGTCCTAGATACAGGATTGACATAACCGGAACGGATCCGCTCTCTTTGGTGTAGTTGGAGGGGGTTAATTCTGAAAAATTAGAAAAAATGAGGTATTTTTAACTTACGAACGGGTAATTGGATCTCAATGAAATTTGATATTCAAAAGGATATTGTGTCTCAGAGCTCTTATTTTAAATCCCGACCGGATCTGGTGACATGGGGGTGAGTTGGGAGGGGGAAACCTAAAACTTGGAAAACACTTAGAGTGGAGGGATCGGGATGAAACTTGGTGGGAAAATAAGCACAAGTCCTAGAAACATGATTGACATAACAGGAACGGATCCGCTCTCTTTGGAGTAGCTTGGGAGGGGGGGGGGGTTAATTCAGAAAAATTAGAAAAAATGAGGTATTTTTAACTTAGGAAAGGGTTATCGGATCTCAATGAAATTTGATATTTAGGAGGATATCGTGTCTCAAAGCCTCAGTGTGTTTTATAGGTTGGATTGACAAATGTCAGTTCTTCAGAAACTTATTATGACTTATGGTGCTACACACTTTTGCATAACTCTTGGTCTAACCCTATGGGTACACGTAAGATGGCTTGAGAAACACTGACTTAGTTTCTGGTCATTCAAAGTGCTATTTGTCGTTCAGTTTTTTATCTCTCTGGGCAGACATTTAAAAGAGGGACTTGTAAATAATTTTAAGATCCCACTAGCTATGCATGACTAATGTTAACAAACGAAACTAAAAATGTTACGAAGAAAAAACGAAGAGAATTCCAGCCAGCGAAAAAATGGTAAAAGGACGATTGAGCGGGGGTGTCGGCTGAAATGCATGCATGTTTATCTTTCAATTTTTCACTGGTCTAGAATTATCTTCTTCTTTACTTTTTTTTTCGGTTAAGGAAGAGAGTAGCTAGATGCTATTCAATATTTTTTTTATTTTTTTTTTTTATACGAGCTGCTCAATTTTTCAAAGGAATTATGGGGGAATGAAAGGTCTATTTAGATGTTTTCTTTTTCTTTGGGAAGCTCCTTCAAAGCCTTTTGTTCGCATTGAAAATATGTCTCTTCTTTGATGTTTTGGAAATATTTCATTTATGAATTATTATTTTAGAGTTTTCCTCTGTCACTAGGAAAACTCATAAATTTTAACAAGGAAAGATAATTAATGTTTTATTCTTTTGAAATCGAAGTGAGATGTCAAATGCTTCAACACTTTTATTTTTCCTCTTAACAAGGCATAGACAATGGACACTTGAAAAGAAAAGAAAATGTGAAAACAAGTAAAACTTGTTGCAAGGCCATCAAGGAAGGGTGAAATTTGAGACTTTCGTCACGGGCTTGGACTAAAAACGTGGCAGGATGTGACGTCAGACAAACTACTTTTCTAAATGAAGCTAAAATTCATTGTTAAAGCTGGGTCCCTATCATTTCTAAAATAAAAGAAATCAAGGAAAAGAAACCTTTCAAAGAAAATTAGTTACTTGGAAACCTTAGACGTCGTGGGACACCTTTTCTTTTCTTTCTTTTAAGCCAGGTTTGGTCCAATTTATATAAAATATTTTTTGGTTATGAATAAAATGTGACTGAAAGGTATATTGAAGTATACATCTTTGTAACTAAAGGGGGAGAGGGATCAAATTTATTCATCTTTCCATGCAGCTTTTGGTAGTTCAATTTATAGTAAATTTATCAATTTGTGGTAAATTTGTGGCAATCTTATGGTAGATAAAATATCTAGCTCTAATATTGCAGAAAAGTCTTGTCGCCTACTGCGATCAGTTTATCCTTTTCCGCTTAAGAGCAGTAAAACATCTGACTGGCTTCAAAAAAATAAGAGTTAAGAGCTCATATGGCACTTGTGACGAGGCAAGAAGAGCTAAAAGCCAAGAGATCATGCCAAGAGCCAAGAACTCTGAGTCACGATATCCTTCTAAATATCAAAATTCATTAAGATCCGATCACCCACTCGTATGTTATTAAATGCATAATTTTTTCTAATTTGCCCTCTCCCTTTAGCCCCTTAGATGGTCGAATCTGGGAAAACGACTTTATCAAGTCAATTTGTGCAGCTCCCTGACACGCCTACAAGTTTTCATCGTCCTAGCACATCCAAAAGCACCAAACTCGCCAAATCACTAAACCTCTCCCCCCAACTCCCCCAAAGAGAGCGAATCCAGTACGGTTCCGTCAATCACGTATCGAGGACATTTGCTTATTCTATCCACCAAGCTTCATCCCGATCCCTCCACTCCAAGTGTTTTCCAAGATTTCCCCCTCCAACTCCCCCAATTTCAAAAGATCTGGTCGGGATTTGAAATAAGAGGTCTGAGACATGAATTCCTTCTAAATATCAAATTTCAGTAAGATCCGATCACCTATTCGTAAAATAAAAATACCCCAATTTTCACGTTTTCCAAGAATTCCGGTTTCCCCCTCCAACTTCCCCCAATGTCACAGGATCTGGTCGGAATTTAAAATTAGAGCTTTCAAGTGCAAGACCCGTCTAAATATCAAATTTCATTAAGATCTGGTCACCCTTTCGATACCTCAATTTTAAAAATTACCCCCCCCCCCCAACTCCACCAAAGAGTGCAGATCCGGCCCGATTATGTCAGCCACGTGTCTTAGACAGGTTTTTATTCTTCCCATCCAGTTTCATCCTGATCTCACCGCTTTAAGTATTTTCTAAGATTTCCGGTTCCCCTCAACTGTCCCCCCCCCCAATTACGCTGGATCCGGTTGAGATTTAAAATAAGAGATCTGAGTCACGAGGCTCTAAATATGAAGTTTCATGAAGATCCGGTCACTCCTTCGTAAGTTAAAAATACGTCATTTTTTCTATTTTTTTCAGAATTAACTTCCCCCCCCCCCAAATAGAGCGGATCCGTTCCAATTATGTAAATCAAGTATCTAAGACTTCTGCTTATTTTTCCCACCACGTTTCACCCCGATCCCTCCAATCTAATTGTTTTCCATGATTTTAGGTTCCCCCACCCCAAACTCCCCCCAATATCACCAAATCCGGTCGGGACTTAAGACTCTCTGTCATTTACAAACCTAGTCCAAAGGCATTTTGTTATAAGCACTGGCAAAAACGGCACGAATGGATTGTTAAATTTATTAGTTCTGCAAGGCACTACTACTAATTTGTTCTTCTGTGTGATATTAACTACTGAGTTGGCAGCAAGGGATAGAAAATATCGGTGCTTGGGGCTAGCAAGGAGAAACTGCCCGATATGCATTATCAACTGAGACCTACGATCTCCAATAGTCTCAATCTTTAAAGACTCAAGAGCAGACTTATAATCCATAAATTTTCCTCCAATGACTGCTCTTTTTTTGGACTCCTTCCACATCATCACTTAGATATTCAATATTAAGAATCTGAGAACCCCAAACGGGATATGCATATTCTAATATGGGACGTGTATATGAATGAATGAACGAATGACTGTATTTAAAGCCATTTTTCAGGCCGTATACATACATATATAACAACAAACAAACTAAATTATGTAACAATCGACTTTCGAATAACAAGACCCTTCCGGACAAAATTTGCCACTGCTACTATATTTATTTTCGACGTCGACTTCAAAGTTCCAAGAAGGGGCTCACGACCATCCACCCAAAGAAAGCTCCCTCTTAGCTCATTTAGCCCTTGACACCTGAAAAGAAAATGTTCTAGCCCATCAAGATCACCGCAAATTGGACAAGTATACGGCATTTCCGAGTGACATCTATTTTTCCAAATACTGTGAAGAGGGAGACAGTTTGCTCGCACCTGCATCCAAGACCTCAGGTATTCTTTTGGTATCCCTAATTTAAAATATAACTCTTCACCATAATTTTCTTTCACCTTATAGTAAGAACTTAAGCTTTCCGACTGGCTAAGGTCATTCCACCATTTCTGAATTTCTTGGTCTTCCAGCCTTGTTTGGATCTCTGACAGAAAGGCTTTTTGATCTGAGATTGGGCCCTCTCCTCCATTCCATGCGTACGATAGACCTGTGCTGTCCAGTAGTTTTTTGACATGGAAGGGCCATGACGATTTTTGTCCCAGGGTAAGTAATTCATCATACGCTTCTCTGATGAGTCTTGAGGTGTGACATTGCAGTATTTTCAGCCAAAACTTAATTAATTGGATCTGTCTATGTTTTCTCATGGAGAAAAGTCCCAAATCTCCCTTGATGAAAAGTGTGTGAGTTGTGGCGTGCAGACCTAGCATTCGTTTATAATATTGTAGCTGTAGAGTTTCTAATGAATTTGCCACTTCTAGGCCCCATACTTCCCCTCCATAGTGGAGGATTGGCCTTATTTTTGAGTTGAACACGTTTTTGTGCATCTTTAAGTCACCTATTCCCGTCAAATTACTGTTCCTGAACAGCGTTGCCATTGCTGCTTTTCCTCGATTTGCCATCTTCGAAATATGATTGCTCCATCTTCCGTTCGATGTTAGATGGAATCCTAAATATTCACCATTCAAATTAAAACTTTCTTCATCTTTATTTCCTGTTGATTGTCTACGGCAAAAAATCATCACCTCTGTCTTTTTTGTGTTAATTTCCAGTTTCTTTTCCTCGAAATATTCAGCTGTTAAATCTAACAGAGTTTGTAGCTCCGAATTGGATCTGGCGAACAAGGCAATGACTATGTTTAGTTATGCCGTTTTCAGCTGATTTACTGGGAAACCCAAGTGGCGCATTGAAATCAAAGAACGTAGTGCACAGTTGCCTTTCTAGACTAGCCCATTGAACATGAGCACTAAATGAGCACTCGGCGCTGAAATTAATTCCCAGGACTGTAACTGACGACACAGGCGGAAACCAGGGAGCAGGGCAAACAAGATGTCGTTTCAGTGGATTAAATCTTGTGATTTTGGTTCTGTTTCGTTGATCTGTAATTTTAATACATTCTTCCTTGAACTCTAGTAAAAGATTAGGGCTGAATTAGGGCATAGCTTGAGTTGTATCTACTGTGAACCTAAGAAGCGCAGATAGATCGTCTACGTAACTGAATCGGTCATCCATGTTGTCAATAATATAATTAATTACCGCAAGGAAAATTACAGCGGCCAATTTGGTGCCTTGAGGGGCTCCAAATGTAATGTCTTCCCAGTCAACGTCGAGATCACCGGGAAAGAGGGCGTAGACTTGCTGGTACCGAGAACGTAGGAAATCAGTAACAAGCAGTAATATATGTTTACGTGCGCCCATTCTTTTAAGATTCGTAGTTACCACGAGGTGCTTAGTCAAATTAAATGCTTTACAGTAATCAAAGAGTAGTAGATCAATGAAAATGTCTCCAGATTCCAGCCATTTTAAGATCAGGTGATAAAGCCCAACTAAATACACTATGGTACTATACCCTTCTAAACAACCATATTGGTACGGGTCAAGTGAATCTGCGACTTGCAACATAAGTCTACGGTAAATAAACGACTCAGTGACTTTGGCAAGGTTCGGCGAGATTGAAATGGGCCTTAACTGATCACAATTGGTGATGCTTCACCTTCGGAACTCCACGTACATAAGCTTGTTTCCAAGGCTTGGGGAACGGCTGGTCATTCAAGCACCGATTAATGACCAAAGTTAGAGGTTTCGCAAGAAATATAGCGTATTCACACAAAAGTTTCACTGGCAACTCGCCAAGATAGGAAGCACAGTTGTTTCGCAGTTTCCTTATCTACCCTTTAAACTTCATCCTCAGAAACTTGCTTGATTTCATCACACTCGCAGTCTTCTACCAGAGTATTCAAATCAACTTCACTCAATGATAGATACGTGGTATAGATTCCGGTAAAGAAAGAACCGACCTCTTGTGCTGATATCGAAGTCCCATCTATTTTCAGTATCCGCAGCTCACTACTAACAAATTTTTCGGTTATCCTTTTGACTGCCAAATGCTACTTACGCGAATCACTATCAAGGAGGGGGGCACTTTTCTCAATAACATACTTCTTTTTAGCATGTCTACTGACAGTGAAAATGCACTTTCGAGACTTTTTCGCAGCTGAAATACATCCTGAACTACCCAGTCGGCATCTACGCTTGATCAATCGCTTCAGGTCTTATGTGACCTACGGCTTGTCAGATTCAAAAACTGGCACTACTTTAGTCGGGAAAAATTCATAAAACTTTTCGAATAGCAGAGAGTATAGTTTTTTAACCTTAAGGTTCAGGTCAGTGATTAAGCACATTTCTTCTGTTGAGTAATTATCAATCCACTGACCAAAGGTACATATAGAGTTCCGGTTGAGTGGACGAACTATCACTGCTTCTTTTCGGTCTTGGCATGCTTGTAACATGATTACAAAATGATCGACGGTTTGCAATGGGCCCATTGAAAGGAAAGGACGGTAAAGTTCACCGACGTTGGGTAAATATTATGTTAAAGGTACTGCCACTTTGATGGGTGGGAAAGTTCACTACGTGTATCAAATCAAGCACATTGGATAGGAACAGTTTGTTGGTCTGGTTGGAGTCGCCTCCAACAATAAAGGCAGGAACCACATATGCACGTCGATACTTGTCAAGACATGATAGCAAGTAAATCACAAGCTCCTTTCTGTTTTTGGTAGTTTCAGGATAATAGACAGATGCCGCTATTAGGCACAAAAAACTTCTTCGGTAGTTGGGAAGGCTTACATTCAGCCCATACTACTTCATAGCAAGATTCACTGGGGGCACTTGGCAGTTTGGATGGGAAGTTGTTACGAAAATACAGTCCAACACCACCGTCTCTGCGGCTTAGGCCTCTGTCACGACGGGTGTTAAAAAAATGTGTAGCCTTTTCTATATCCGGTATCGTTTGAGATATCCCAAAATTCAGTCACGGTTGCTATTGGTACACTGAATACTCGTAAGAAGACTTCTAGTGCGTCCATCTTGTTAGTCAAGGAGCGGGCATCGGTTATGAGAACAGAGGGAGGTTGTGGTTTGGCAGACAGGAGTTCAGAACATAAAACAGAAGGAATTTAGCTGGAATCAGCGGAAACAGTCACATGAGCATACCACGGCATAAGAGTTGGTGGGATTTAATAGTGCGTCTGACAGTTTATTTTTACGAGCGACCGTAGTCTAACTTTCTGTTTAGTTTTAATCTGGTCGATAGATCTGAGACATGCACTGGGAAAAAATGCCACTTATTCCTTTTGCCTCCACGCTTGCCTCTGCGTGTGCGTCTGTAGGTGATTTCAGGTAACGTCACAATATTGCCTTTTGGCAGTCTAAATTGCCATGGATAGACGAATGTCCTTAAAGAATTGGGATGAAAAGTCAAACTTTAGCGTAAAGAACGAGGTAATGAGGATGGAGAAACCCCACTCATATACGGAATAATATCTGCTCGTTTTAAGTCTTGATATTGATCCTTACTTTTAGTTGGAAAAAAATTATTTGTTCATATTTAATTTCTGATCGTTTTTAAAATAATGCCGAGAAATCCAGCTTTCTTCCAGCTTCCTCCCACAAAAAGTTCCTAAAATTAAAGTTCCCCTCACGTCAAGTACCATTCCCCCTTAAGCTTCTCCAGGATAATTACATCCTCGCTGAAAAATCCTCCAGGAGAATATCTTGCGGATCCAAAAACAAATACTATACATAAACAATGGGCACATTTCGTAACTTATAGCCTTTTCCCCAGGGACTGTGGGAGGTCATGTTATCTCAAAATACCTAGTTATCGGACCTTCCAAATATGCTGAACAAAATGGCTATCTCAAAATTATGATCGGACGACTTTGGGGTAAAGGGGGCGTGAGAAGGGGGTTTGCTGCCAACCAATCTTTTCGGTTGCTTAAAAAAGGCACTTTAACTTTCGATTTCCAATCAAATGAGCCCTCTCCCGATCTTTTAGGATCACTGGTTCGATACTATCTTTCTTGGGAAGAGCAAAAATAAAGAAAAAAAAAACACGCATCCGTGATCTTCCTTCTAGCAAACGTAAAAAATTCTACATTTTTGTATATTAGAGGTTGAAACATTTACAGAACGGTTCTCTGATGTGCTGAATATGATGGTACGAATATGAATATGATTCATATGAATATGAATATATATGATTTTTCATTAAGATTACTTGACGTATTGGGAGTGTCTCCCCCTCCAAAAATTACGAAAATTTTCTCAGGCTGGAAAATTTTTATGGGTAACACGAAACTCCATAAACTTTAAATATTTTGGATGAGCATAAAATCCGATTCTTTTGATGTATCTATTATTATCAAATTTCCGTTTTTTAGAGTTACGGTTACTATTGAGCGACGTGACTCGTTACTTACAGTTCGTTCATTTCGTTACCATGAACTGTTGGATGCAAGGATAAAAAATTTGCAAAAAGTCTTCTATCGGCGGAATTAAACGCTTGCTCATAATCGATAAAGCTAAGGACTTCTCAATTATTAATCTAAGGTTGAAAATTTGGTCACCGCCTCCTCTCCCTTCCTAAAACCACGCTGTTCTTCTCTCATAACTTTATCAACAGCAAGACTTAATCTCAAAAGTAGCATCATAATATAAAATTTACTTTCTACAGAAACCAAACAAATGCCTCAATAATTACCACACTCACTCTTATTGCCTTTCATATAGCGGGGTTTAATTAGTTATCCTAAAATCGCTAGGTAGTTCCGCTTTTACAAAAATCATATTCACAATCTTCAGTTATTTATCTCTAACGTCATAACCACCATATTAAAAAAAAAACAACTCATTTACTAAAGTATGAGCACCTGGGGCCTTAAAATTTTTTAGTACTTATATAACGCTCTCTAGTTCTCCCTCTTAAAAGAAGTCGTCCTACACTTCCAAATGTCACAAACTTTCTCATTATTTTCTATATCATTTCCTGAAACTTCATCACGCTTCAGCACATTCTCAAAATGTTATAACCCTTTTCTCTCTTTAACTCTTTCTTTATCACTAATTGTGATAAGGAACTAAGTGATCCCACCTTTAGCGACCCTACCTCGCTCGTACCTTACCTGGGACAAGTCCAAATTCACTATTCCCTATAAGCATGACAATACAATATTTTACTATTATGCTGTCTGGCTACATCTTCTAGATTTTCAGAATTTATCCATAGCCTCCACTTCACATCTTCTTCATTCATTTTTTAATTCTTTCTCTACTTCCTTATATTTTTCTTATTTTCTAATGACATGTCGCTCAAATACTTCATGTGCAAGCCCAACCTCTTGTTTACTAAACTTAAAGCATATTCACTAATATTCCCAGCTGCGTTTCTAACTTTCCTTCCAAAGAAACATTCTGCCACTAGATAAACTATTTTCCTAAAATTATCTCATCTATTTCTTAAATTGTTCAATTTGGGACTTTTTATTTTAATGTGCAACTGTGCCTGGAAAGTTTCCCGTACCGGTTTCCCTTGTATCAAACAGCTGGTTGTAACGAACTGTAGTAAGGAGCGACCTGGCTCAACAGTAACCGAAACTCTAAAAAACAGAATTTTGATACCAATAGTTAAATCAAAAGAATTGCATTTTAATGCTTATTTTAAATATATAAGTTTCATCAAATTTAGTCTTACTCATCAAAAGTTACGAGCCTGAGAAAATTTGCTTTATTTTAGAAAATAGGAGAAAACACCCCATAAAAGTAATAGAATCTTAACGAAAATCACACAATCAGATTCAGCGTATCATAGAACCAAACTGTAGAAGTTTCAAGCTCCTATCTACGAAAAGGTAGAATTTTGTTTTTTTTTTTTTTTGCCAAAGACAGATTACGGATGCGTGTTTATTTGTTTGTTGTTTTTTCCCAGGGGTGATCGCATCGACCCAGTGGTCCTAGAATTCCGTGAGAGGGCTCTTTCTATCGGAAATGAAGAGTTCTAGTGCCCTTTTTAAGTGAAAATTTAAAAAGAAAATTTAAAATTGGAGGGTACCTAGGCCCCCTACTACGCATACTTTTTCCCCGAAGTTACCAGATCAAAATTTTGACATAGCCATTCTGTTCAGCTTAGTCGAAAACCCAATAACTATGTCTTTGGGGACGCCTTAATCTCCCATAGTCCCCGGGGGAGGGGCTGCAAGTTACAAACTTTCACCATTGTTTACATATAGCAATGGTTATTATGAAGTCTACAGACGTTTTCAGGGAAACTTTCTCGCTTTGGGGTGGGGGTGGGTCCGGGGGAGAGGGTTACGTGGGAGGATCTTTCCATGGAGGAATTTATCATGAGGGAAGAGAACTTCCATGAAGGGGGCGCAGGATTTTCTAGCATTATTTAAAAAAAAAATGAGAAAATAAATAATTTTTTTCACCTGGAAGTAATGAGTAGCATTAAAATTTAAAACGAACATAAAATATTACGTATATAATGGGGTTCGTCTCCTCCACAATACCTTGCTCTTTACACTTAAGTATTTTTAGTAATTTCAACTATCCATTCTACGGCATTTGTGATTCAGGGGTCATTCTTAAAGAATTGGGATAAATTCAAGCTTTAGTGTAAAGAGCGAGGTATTGACGAGGGGGCAAACCCTCTCATATACGTAATAAAAATACACAAATATAGAAGTTCGTTACGTAAGTTAATTCGTAAGGTACGTACGTTTATAACTAACAAAACCTTCATACAAAAAATAAAAAAAATATAGTTGCATTTTTAAGTAACCAAAAATTGGAGGACAACCAGGCCGCCTCCCCCACTCTTTTTTTTATCAAAATCGTCCGATTAAAACTATGAGAAAGCCATTTAGCAAAAAAAAAATTAATATACAATTTTCGTTTTATTTGTTCATGTACGGTGAGCCAAAATCAAAACATGCATTAATTCAAAACGTTCAGAAATTAAAAATAAAAAAAAACAAGTCTTTTTTAACTGCTAGTAAGGAGCGACATTAAAACTTAAAACGAACAGAAAGTATTCCGTATATGAAAGGGGTTGCCCCTCCGCAATGGCTCGCTCTTTACACTAAAGTTTTTTATTGTTTTAAAAAGTAGAGTTGTGACAAAGAGTCAAACTTTAGCATAAAGAGCGAGGTGTTGCGGAGGGGACAACCCCTTTCATATACGGAATAATTTTTGTTCGTTTTAAGTTTTAATGTCGCTCCTTACTAGCAGTTGCAAAAACTTGTTTTTTTTTTATTTAATTCCCATACTGAAGTCTACAATCCTTATAACTTCCCGAAAAGTAGTTTCCTACCTAAACTTCAGCTTTAGATTAATCAAGACACTACTAAATAGTGATTTTTACTTTTAACAACAATACCAGCACTCCTATCTACCCTAGTATCTTGTATGGCTCATGCAAGCCTTATGTTTAAAATAACATAATAAATAAAGTTGGCCATCTTACCATCAACTAAGTACCATAGCTTATGTGGTATTTCATGACCGAGCACTTTATTGGTTATAACTAGATTGTTACATATACAAAATTCAAGTAGTCTAGAACTGTTACCATTTTCTTTAACTACACCAAATTTACCTAGGGTAGAATACCATCTACCCCTATTTCTACCCGCCTTGAGATTAGAATCGCCTAATAAAAACACAGTGTTTCTGCTTGGGATCCTGTCTATTTGTTACTGAAGCTGTAAATAAAATTCATTTGAGGTAGTAATTTCTATATCAATCGGTTCTATAGGGGCATATACTACTATTACTGATTCCCTGAAATTTGAGATAATAAAATGAGCAACTAGCATTGTATTATTAATACCTACCCAACCTAAGCAAGATTTAGCAGCTTCCTTATTCATCATGAGCCCTACTCCCTAGCTTTGCACCCAATCCTTCTTGCCTTAAGAAACAAATTCTATACCACCGATTTTCATGTTTCCTATCCCCTGGGACATGAATTTTTGATACAGAGCAGTATATTTTGCTAACATATTTGGAAAAACAAAAAGTTCAAAATTGAACTCACATTTTGTAGCATGTTTACTTCAAGTGACCACATGTGCACTTTTCATTATACATTTATCTACTAGAAAGCAGGATTTCTGCTATATATGTACAATCTCCCTAAGATTAATTTTTTTTTTGTTGAAACTCAATCACAGAGCTTTCAATATTCTTAATATAAAAGGTTTGATTCTTCACAGAGCACAACTTAGTGATGACATGAATTATAAATTATTTGAAATTACGGTAGAAAAACCGTGAAAGTAAGAAAGGACAGCTAGAAGAGACATTTTTTATCCAGCGTACGTAACCAACACAAAGCTACAATAATGAAGGGTTTCTAGCATTCTTAACCGTTCAATAAATGTATTTATGCGAAATTACTTTCTCGGTTTTAACTGAGATAAAAACCAAACTGTAAGCGGCTTCAGTTTGACGTTGATTTTATAATAGCCATTGGGAGAATCCATCATCGGAACAAACCTTTTATGGCCAAAAACAAACCCTAGTGCCACAATAGAAGAGTGAAGCTCTTTTGCCACTTTGTGGTCCTTTGAAGAGATTCCATTAGACAGGACGCAGAGCACGATGATTATATTCTTCAAGAGAAGCGACGCATTGGAACGTAACAATTGGTGAGATATACTCTCTCTGTAACCAAAATGTTACCTTCTCCCATTATTCTCAAATATATCAAATAAAAACTGGACGACAAATTCTGAGCATGCGCTTAGCCTGAACAGCATGAGCTTAGGCCTATCCGCTCTTGTACGAAGAACTTATCCTTCGAGTACTCCCATAAGAATCCTGCGAGTGGTGATCTAAATTTTGTGTGATATTCACTGATTTTGAAGAAGAATGTGATTCTCTCCCCAGACAAAGCTTTTTGAAGATACTTCTCCATTATGGTATCTTAATTAATCTCGTCAAAATAACAACCTCTATATGTGAGTATCTGAACACTAAGGTGTGTATGTCCATATATCTAAACGCCTAATACGACACCTCAAAATTATCTCAAGAGTTAAGCAAGGTTTAATTATCTCCGTTGCTATTCATCATAGTTACTCCCTACATACTGAGAAATACCTCCGTACAAAGCATAAGCCTGACTGCAGAGAAATATAAATTTGAACTCGATCTTACCAATGACATTACTATCCTCGAGAACAACAGGGAATGCCACCAGCAACTGCTTGACGGAGTCAGAACAAAGACGGAACGTGTTATTAATATCTTGTATAAAAGCCCCGCGCTTTAGAATTAAGATAAGAAGAAACCAATGAAATCATTATGGTGACCATGTACATAAACTATGAAGCATTCAATGCTTAATGGTTTCAACGGCATAAGTTCCTACCAAAGGCCCTAAGCTTTCCCAGGAGCTAAAAAGGCACCAGAATTTTTTTAAATTAATATTGAAAAAGTACAAATCACGATGGCGATTATAGATCCAACCTAGTAAAGACCAAAACATAGAGAAAATCGAATTTAGAGACAGTGAATGACTAGTACAGTTACGATGAACAAAATGGTTACTACTGTAACTGGTGTACAGGCAAATGTTTATAGCAAAATAAATCCTGCTCAATAGCGGGTCAAAGACCCCCAAGAGGAGGTTGGACTTGAATCACTAACATCATCTTTCCTTAAAGCCATTACTATATATTTAGTAAAAGCAAAATCCCCCAGGCCTCTACCAAAGGCCTAAAAACCTAAGTTATTTTGCGTTATTAACATTTTGATACTAAAATAAATGAAATGAATATTTTCATTTCTAAGGAGCCTCCAAAAATGAATAATTTTAGAAGGCTCCTAAAAGATATTTCCCAAAAAAATTCTGGGTTTCGTTGAGCTATTTCAATCTCTTTTTAATATCACGTATAGGGCATGCACACGACAGGAGACCTTCAGGCTACAGTCCAAGGGCCCTTAGAGCTTGTATTTAGGTTTACCCTTTTAGTGTGAATGGCTAAGAAGTCTGTATTGGGATTGATAAATATTACTATAACTAAAAATTGAACATTTACGATTATTCTACACAAAAAGCATTGCAAAATCTGACTATCTATTTCGGTTAAAATGATTCTATCACAGATTTTGTTGGGTTTGGTTAATTATTGGGCTTTTTGGTTAAAATGATTCTGTCACAGATTCTATTGTGTTTGGTTAATTATTGGGCTATTAAGAAAAATTTAAGGATTGGCATAGAAATATTCTTAGTGAAGAAGGGGGGGGGGTATATTCATCAAAAATAAAACACAAATAGAAATTATATGACCATTACTGAAAATTAAAAAAAGGCGTAAAATCAACTGGGAAAAATTTTACAAAAAAAAAAAAAAAAAAATCAAAACATAAGAAGTATACATTGAAAACCTTTTGAAAGAATATCCCGCCAATTTCGTGACAAATTATCCAACAAACCAGCCCAAATCCGGTCTTCAGACGGTACAAAAATTACGAGGGTAACAACAACTAAAAGCCAAACTTAGGACTTTTATCACTTTCTTAAAACATGATTTTGTATATCAACAAAGGAAGATATAAACAGAAACTGATAAACACATTTCTTTTTGTTGCAGATAACTTCAAATGGTAACAAGGAAGCACGTATATCAAAGTACTTACCTGAAAAGGTATTAAGGAATATTTACACACTAATGGCAATACAAAATCAGGCTGGCAAAACTAAAAGAAATCCTCCGAGGTTCCCAGAAGAAACAAGGATTTCAGATAGCATCCCGTTCAGCATATTATATTTTCGGCGTAATCTCAAGGATTCAACAATAAACACACCTGAGCTGTCAGAAAAAATTGATAGAATCCCACGTCATCAAAGTAGAATCGGAAGCAACAGCTTGAATGAGAAGACATACATCGGGGACCGATCCACTTTTGAAGCCCTTGTACAACAGGCTGGAGAAATTAAAAAATCCCAAAGGCCTCCAGGGAGATTTGCTCTTAAGATGCCTTTTTTTTACATGGCACATGTATTAAGGAACATGGGAAAAAGTGGAAGATTTTGAGAGTGTTTCGAAGTTGATTACACAGTATAATTTATTCTTTTAAGCATTGAAGAAATATTAAAAAGCAAAATGATCTTAACACCAAATTTATGTTTAGACACAAAGGAGAAGCAATAGCGAATTTGCATTTAGATCAAATTCAACTTTTTTGGTTCGTAATGCATGCATAGAAAAAGTAAAAGATAATTAAAGATTCTAGGCAGGATTGAACAGAAGAAAGTCAGAAAAGCAGCACATTACATTCTCATGCCCAAAACCAAAGGGTATATTAAGTATTTTAAAATGTTCCAAAAGAGCAAAAATTTGGTTTCTAAGATTTAGCAGAAATTTGTTTTCCTTGGATTTATGTCCGTCTGAAATTTCCATTTCTCAAAACAAGGCGGATAATTGACTAAAAGAAAAAAGGGACACAAAATCATGTCAGGTAGTGGCACTAAAACATTTCTCTTTCAACCCTGGCTGGTAGATCCAGCCACCTTCAAAGTAAAATGACCTATTCATAAATAAACATAAATTCACATATAACCTAGACAGTATAACGTCATACAATTATAGTAGGTGACCTTTCAGAAGGACATATTAAAAACTTTTTTTGCAACAAGCAGAGATGAAAATGAGCCAACGAATTAAATTTGAATTTTTCTAAATTTCTATCATTTTTGTATGGAAGAAAAAGATACTCCGTGTCATTTTGAGCATGAATAGATAGGTAGGTATGCGTTTATTTCATCAATACATAATTCATATTCCATATACATAATTCATCATATTTCAATACAAATACATAATTCATGAAAAAGACACATACAATTTGGTGACAAACCTTAGCATTATTTAATGCCATTCTTCTTATTTTCTTTTCTTTTACTATACCTGCTTCTTGTTTAATAATTAATGGTCTTTGAGAAACCTATTAAGGTAATAAGATTCGTGAAACTTTTTTTTTAATTATCCCTTTTTCCTTTTAGCTTTTACCCTAAAGAACAGATTTTCAGGCCCTAAAACCAAAATCTGTCAAAAATCGTGTTTTACCATTGGTATCATATGAGTGTTTTTTTTCTTTTTTTTTTTTTTAGGAGGGACATCATATAGAGAAGGTTGTGGACCTATATGGTCCACAGCCTATATGATCGTAGCATTGATTCAATATGAACATGCTAGAAACGAAAAAAAAAAGATCATGCAAGGACACATTTGCATCCATCTTTCAAACTGAAAATAAAGTTCGTTTAATACATCAGATACCTTTAGAATTATTGAGTTTATGTTGGGAAAGGGCAAAATATATTCAGAACAAAAAACCATTTGCAGTGCTACCTTGGAATATGTCGCTTTGCTTTACATGATGATGAAACACCACCAGAATATCAAACATAGCGAATAAATAATTTGATTATACATCAAGAAGCAAATTCCACTCTTTGACATATGAAGAAAATACGTCACCAGTACAGTAAATTGAAAACCAAATCAAAACCCTTCCTTTTTTTTCAAAACGACCACTTAAAAGTAAGTAGGGTTGAATGGCATATGTATAAAATGGTATAAAAACAATTCTACAATGACAACTCTTCATCATCCACCTCACTTTAGATTTCTTTGGTAAGGGGACGTGAACCAGGGATCTTGAGGAAGAGGATAAAGGTCTACAAGACTGAAAACTCCTATTTCTACCCTATTTTAAATTGTGTTTACCAAAGAAAACAAGTTTCGTGCATTCTTTTAGCCATAGAATCAGGGAAATGCCTAACCTGGTTATCTCCCGAATAAACCTTCTGCTTGTACGATCATTACAATATTTCAGAAGCAGAAAATCGTGATGTGCGTTAGAATTTAGAGTAATTTACAAATCTTGAATGCAATGTTTTGCTTGTTCAAATTGATGCACTAAGTCTAACTTTCCCCAAAATTAGATCCTAAGTTTAAAAACTTACGGAATTTATTTACATTCTGATATAAATTACATCGGATTTTCCGTTTAAGCAGTTAAAACTACACAACAGTTGCCACAATTCACAAATTTTTAGAGATAACATATTGAATAGTCCAATCAGATTAAGAATCAGACCAAATGAGTCAAATCACTAAATAGTCAATAATTATATTCAGTTACCTAAAAATGATATCAAGATTTCGTCTTACCATTAACCTCTTTCATTGCCCGGATGAAATCTTGAGGATCTTTAAAGCTAACAAATCCGTAGCCTTTAGTTTTGTTGCTCCTTTTGTCTCTGATTACTTTTGCCCTTTGAAAGGATGGGTAGCGACCAAATACCCTGGCTAATACCTCGTCAGTCACATCATTTCCCAAATCCCCACAAAATATTCGGAAATCGTCTAAGGATAGAAAAGGAAAATTTATTGTTGCATCAAGGGTAGTCCTACTGCTTCAAAGCTCTAAATTTAATATTGAAACATCTATTCTAATACTAAATATGTTTATGCATATGAGTGAAATTTAGGCTAATTAAATTTATTAAATGAACCTATAAATGTAACTATAAACTTAGTAAACAAATTTAATTAATTTCTGCAAGAGACCTACTATTAAACGAATCTACTATTTGAATGAATATGAATTGATGGCCTTAATAATTTGGGTCATACATTTTACCAGATTATTATCCTTTGTGCTATATTTTTACCGGATTTGCCTGATTATATATTCTGCTTGATTGGAATAGTTAACTATTTACACGAATATTAAAAATCCTAACAGCTACCCCTTAAATATGAAATATTATATATAGTGTGAAAAAATCTACCTTCCAGAAATCTATTAGATCACAAACGCTTAATCTGAGTAAAATATTTCTATAGTGTTCTCCTTAACATGAACTACATTACTCAAATTTTTAATATTAATATATTTTACCAGATTATTATTTCATAATAATCACATTTATATATTTTACCAGTTTATTATCATTTGTGCAAGATTTTTTACCGGATTTGCCTGATTATATATTTTACTTGATTGGAATAGTTAACTATTTACACGAATATTAAAAATCCTAACAGCTACCCCTTAAATATGAAATATTAACCTATTGGATCACAAACTCTTAATCTGAGTGAAATATTTCTCTAGTCTTCTCCTTAACACGAACTACATTACTCAATTTTTTAATATTAATATAACAATCGTTGAATAATATATTATTAAAATTTATCAAACAAATTTATAAATATAACTGTATAAATATACAAAGAAATTTAATTAACTTCGATAAGAAACCTACTATTATACGAATCTTCAAATTGAATAAATAAGAATTGAGAGTCAAACATTGCAGTAACAGACCTAACTTGAATTTTAGCTTTATATTTGAAATAGTTAACTTTTCACACGAATATTAATTTTTTTATTTGAGATATTTTCAGCTACCTTTTAAATATAAACGATCATAGAGGCTGTGGTTACTATTGCTGGAAGTTATAAAAAGAATCTGCTCAGACTTCTTACAAAGATAAAAGCTAATATCTAGATTTGGAAAAGCTGATATTGTCTTCTATTTAAAAAACACCTCCAAGAAACCTAATAGATAACAAACTGGAATTTTCAATACAATATATCTCTAGTCTTCACCTTAAAATGAACTATATTGCTCGGATTTTTAATATAAATGTAGCCAATGTTTAATAATATATTATTCAAATTTATAAACAAATCTATAAATATACACAAAAATTCAACTAATTTCGAAAAAAATACTATTAAGTGAATCTACAAATTGAATAAATAGGAATTGATTGACTTAATCATTCCAGTAACAGAATTAACCTGATTTATAACTTTATATTTAAAATAGTTAACTTTTCATACAAATATTAGATTTTTTTATTTGAAAGAATTCCCAGCTACTTTTTAAATATGAAAGATCATATGTAGTGTGGTTGCTATGGCTAGAAGTTATACAAACAATCTGCTTAGACATCTTATAAAGACAAAAGCTAATATCTAGATTTGGAAAAGTTATGAAGTTTCCAGAAAAAAAATGAATACAAAAAAAAATACTGAATACAATATATCTCTAGTATTTATCTTAAATGAACTATGGCACTCGAATTTTGAAAATAAATGTAACAAAGATTGAATGATATATTATTCAAAATTAACACAACGAATCTATAAACGTAACTATATAAGTGTACACATAAATTTAATTAATTCCAGTAAAAAATCTCCTATTAAGCGAATCTATGAATTAAATAATGAAAATTGATGTCTTAATCATTCAACTAAAAGGATTAACATTATTTTTAGCTTTATATTTGAAAAAGTTAACTTTTCATACAAATATGAAATTTTTTATTTGAGACGATTGTCTGCTACCTTTTAAATATGAAAGATCATAGATAATGTGCTTACTATTGCTAGAAGTTATACAAACAATCTGCTTAGATATCTTATAAAGAAAAAACCAAAATCTAGATTTGGAAAAGCGTATACTGTCGTCTGATTTTTTGGAAAAAAAACAACAACAAAACAAATGAACGTCCATGAAATTCAGTAGAACACAAAGTACTGATCTGAGTGTAATATTTCTCTAGTCTTCTCCTTAAAATGTTTTACATTATTATGATTTTAATTTCATCGTCGAGATTATCTCAGGCTTTAACCTCACTATAAACAAAAGGAAATTTTGATCTGGTTTCGACGACCTGAAGGTATTGACGACTATCTTTCAGGCAGGTATCGTGCGTGTAAAAATAGCATACGATCGTTAGTTGTAATTGCTTCTTTCGCTTTTTATGTTTCTTCACTCTTGGGTTGAAAACTTTGTTCTTAGCTTAAAAGCCAAATTCATCTTTTTACCATTTCGTGACTACTCATTCTCTTATTTTACCTAGGTATTTCAATAATGTTGTTCCAATTGTTTTGGGTTGAAGAACATGCAGTGCAGTAAATTGCTGCTCTGTTACTAAAGCAATCAATTAAAAATAAGGTACTTGTGTATTATACACAATAAAAAAAAACAATTGTTCCAATTGTTTTGGGTTGAAGAACATGCAGTGCAGTAAATTGCTGCTCTGTTACTAAAGCAATCAATTAAAAATAAGGTACTTGTGTATTATACACAATAAAAAAAAACAATTGTTCCAATTGTTTTGGGTTGAAGAACATGCAGTGCAGTAAATTGCTGCTCTGTTACTAAAGCAATCAATTAAAAATAAGGTACTTGTGTATTATACACAATAAAAAAAAAACAATTGTTCCAATTGTTTTGGGTTGAAGAACATGCAGTGCAGTAAATTGCTGCTCTGTTACTAAAGCAATCAATCAAAAATAAGGTACTTGTGTATTATACACAAACAAAAACCAAAGGCTTCATTTAATTAAAACCTGCTTCTTTGACACCCAATCCTAAAAAAATCTCAAAAATATAATGAAAATATAACAGTTTAGAAAAAAAATTGGGCTATATATTTGCACAATAGGGGTAAGGGGGGGCGGGGGTAAATTATACCGGATCTGCATGGAAAATGTGGTAGGTACTTTTTATTAGTCTACATTTATTAGTCTACATATTATTAAGTACTAATTGTTGTCAAACTTCAAACTGTCCAAATACTTTACCACTTCCCCCCTAATGTCCAAATATATAGCCCAAATTATATATTCTCATCTTTTATGTCACTCTTCTCTGTCTTGTCTCACGCTAAGATGGAAGAAACTAGCGGAGAAACCGGTTTGTTCTCAAGTTTTAGACAATATAAACTTGAGTGTTTGGCGCATAATACACAACTACCAAAAGTAATATTGCAATAAATACAACTTTAAATTTTCTACAAACTTAATGATACTAAATCCAAGATATTAAAGAAAAAGAACTTTGTTTTCTACTCTTTGTTTACTACTGCTTCCTAACTCTCCCTCTCCGAAAATTTTCTTTTCTTCCTGGTAAAACTTTATAAGTACTTAAGTTCAGCTATAAATATACACCACTAGAATTATGTTCAACACAACTATAAATGTGCGTAGATATTCTCGCATTTAAATACAAATTTTGGATTGACTTCCTGCTAAAAGTTGATGTGTAATTACGCAAAACTAGAAAACTTGCAGGTATTCTAGCATTCAAATACAAGTTTTGGATGATTAATTGCATTATCTCAATACAATATTTTTATATAACGGCAAAATACCTGGAAACAGGGAGGTTTATTTAAGCTTCGCAGATAGAACTAAAAGCATCAGACAAGTAAAAAAAAAATTAGTCGTTGGCGCTTTAGGCTTATTTGGGCCAAAATGCGGAACATGGTTAAAAAACTCTTTTTGACGAGACGAAATCCCTTTTGCTATTAAACTGATTTTAATCCTTTGATTTTTGAATTGAAATGAAATAATTGTGGGCATCAAGTCATGACTAGTTTTAGAAAAAACCAAGACAGATAGTCCGATTGAGTGAGAGGGAGGCAATTCTGGCATTAATCCCCCTTATTAGGATTGTATAGAAATGATGTTAGTTCATTTGTTAATAGATATGACTATCTATTGGTGTTTCAGTGAACTCTTTTAAGAAATTTGGACAAAGAGTCGAACTTTAGCGTAAAGAGCAAGGTATCAAATAGGGGGAAACCATTCGAATATAGAAGGGGCAACCCTCCCCCTCACGGATATCTTCTTCGGTGAAATTTCATCCAACGTAAAGTAAACCTTCCCCCCCCCTCGAATTCCCTTCAGACAGTACCATTCTCGCTGAGAATCCCCCCACGCTCCCTGTAAAATTGCTTGCGCACGATTCAGCCTGAAAGTCCTCCTTAGCATTCTTTTGTTTGAATAACACTTTAATCAATAATCGGTTCCTCAATCACTCCAGAAATGCCCCCTTCCGTAGAAATTATTTCCCAAAAATCAAAACACGTGGAAAAGAGCCCCGGGATAGTTACGCCAGAACATCTCCACGCGAAAAATTGGCAGATGCAGTAATATTTCCGAGCCGGCACTAATGTTTTCAATAACTTAGTATTTGTTATTAAAATATTTATAATAATCAATGCTAGTATTACTACTATTACTAATCATTCACCGTAGCACCAAACCATCTGAGGTCAACACAGCTACGCACGTTCCTCCTCCATACCAATCTATTAAAAGCCTCCCTCTGTACACCCTCCCAGGAAGCTTCCATTTCCTTTAAATCTTTGTTTATGATATCCCCCCCCCCTGACGCGGAAGTCCTGTTTTCCGTTTAGCCCTAGACGGTTGGCCAAAATGGACAATCTTTGGCAATCTGTCATCCATCACCCGCTGGACGTGCTCTAGCCATCTCAACCTTTCTCTCATTATGGCCCTGGAAAGCGGGATTGAATCACAATTTTCATACGGCCAGTTTGAAATACGATCAGTCAGCCGGGTACCCAGAACAGTCCGTCGACAGTCTCTTTGGAAAACATATAGCAAATCTTCATCCGCTTTTCGGAGTACCCATGCTTCAGAGCCATATTTGACCAATATCATCACATTCGCTTCCTATATTCTAATCTTGGTTTGCATACCTATTTTCACATTCTTACAATTTTTTTTTTTAGCTGTGAAGAAACACCCTGACAATTGGCTACTCTATTTTTAACATCTTCATTGCTCTCACCGTCTTTACTAATAATCCTACCAAGGTAGATGAAGCAGTCTACCTGATCAATCTTTTCGTTACCCAAAATCACATTTTCATCTTCACTTATTCTTAGCCTTAGTGACTTATTCTTCTTAACATTTATTTTGAAACCTAATCTAGCACCCTGAACTCGAAAGACCTCTAAAAGTTCATTCATTTTACATACATTTTGATATAGGATGCTTAAATCATCAGCATAATCTAAGTCCAGGAGATTTTTTCCTCCCCATTTGATTCCACGGTCTTCCATTGCCATTCCTGTGCTTCTTAAGACAAATCCATCAAAATGATCCATATAAAGAGGGATACTACACAAGGATAAAACCTTTACTAAAGCTCTTTTATCAGGAGAAGCGAACGCTTGCTCATAATCTATAAAACTGAGGACTAAAGGTATTTGATAACTCAGGCACTTCTCAATTATTAACCTAAGAGTGAAAATTTGGTTGACCCATCCTCTAAGTTTTCTAAAACCATACTGTTCTTCTCTTAAAACTTTGTCTACAGAATCTCTCAGTCTAAAAAGTATCATATTGCTAAGTAATTTGCTGCCTACAGAGACCAGTCTAATGTCTCATTAACAACCACACTCACTCTTATCACCTTTCTTATGTAGTGTTTTAATTAAGGTTTTCCTAAAATCTCTAGGTATTTCCTCTCTTTCAAAAATCATATTCTTGATCTTGAGTAACTTATTTCTAACCTCAGAGCAGCCATATTTAAGATTACATAAAAAAAATTATTAAATGCAAGCAAGGAACCACATTAAAACTTAAAACGAACAAAAATTATTCCGTATACGAAAGGGGTTGTCCCATCCTCAACGCCTCGCTCTTTATGCTAAAGTTTGACTCTTCCTCACAAATCTACTTTTTAAAACAGCAAAAAAAAAACTTTAGCGTAAAGAGCAAGGCGTTGAGGAGGGGACAACCCCTTTAGCATACAGAATAATTTTTATTCGCTTAAAGTTTTAATGTCGCTCCTTACTTGCAGTTAAAAAACTAGTTTTTTATTTAATTTCTGAACATTTTTTAATTAATGCATGTTTTGATTTTGGCTCACTGCATATGAATAATTAAAACAAAATTTACATGTTAATTTTTTTGGCTAAATGGTTTTCTCATAGTTTTGATCCGACGATTTTTATAAAAAAAAGGGTGGGGGAGGAGGCCTAGTTGCACTCCACTTTTTGGTTATTTAAAAAGGCAACTAGAACATTTTATTTTTTTAAAAGAACGTTTTATTAGTAATAAATATACTTAACTTACGAATTAACTTACATAACGAACTTCTCTATTTATATATTTTGATTACGTAGCTGAAAGGTTCGCCCCCTCGTCAATACCTCGCTCTTTACACTAAAGCTTAAATTTTGTCCCAAACCTTTAAGAATGACCTCTGAATCACAAAGGCCGTAGAATAAATAGTTGAAATTACTAAAAATATTTTAGCGTAGAGTGAGGTATTGTGGAGGAGACGAACCCCCTTATATACATAATAATTTCTGTTCGTTTTAGGTTCTAATACTGCTCCATACTTCCAGGTGAAAAACTTTTTATATTTTTTTTCTCATTGTTTTTTTTTTAGATAATGCTAGAAAATCCTGCGCCCCCTTCTTGGAAATTTTCTTCCCTCACGATAAATTCCTCCATGGAAAGACTCTCCCACGTAACCCCCCTTAACGTGAAAAAGTCCCCCTGTAAGCGTCTGTACACTTCCCAATAACCATTACTATATGTAAAAAAAAGGTTATTTGTAACTTGCAGCCCCTCCTCCAGGGACTGTGGGGATTAAGTCGTCCCAAAAGACATAATTATTAGGTTTTTCGACTATGCTGAACAAAATGGCTACCTCAAAAATTTTTTATCCGGTGACTTTTGGAAAAAATAAGCGTGGGAGGGGCCCAAGTGCCCTCCAATTTTTTAGTCACTTAAAAAGGGCAATAGAACTTTTAATTTCCGTTAGAATGAGCCCTCTCACGAAATTCTAGGACACCTGGGTCGGTACGATCACCCCTAAAAAAAAAAAAAAAAAACACGCATCCGTGATCTGGCTTCTGGCAAAAAACACAAAATTCCACATTTTTGTATATAGAAGCTTGAAACTTCTACAAAAGGATTTTCTGCTACGCTGAATCTGATGGTGTGATTTCCGTTAAGATTTCATGACTTTTAGGGGGTGTTTCACCATATTTTCTAAAATAAGGCAGATTTTCTCAGGCCCATAACATTTGATGAGTAATAATAAACTTGATAAAACTAAGATATTTAAAATCAGCATAAAAATGCGATTCTTTTTAGGTAACTATTGGTATCAAAATTCAATTTTTTAGAGTTTCGGTTACTAATGAGCCTGGTCACTCCTTATTACAGTTCGTTACCATGAACTGTTTGAAATATATTTACCACACATTCAGCACATGGAGCCATATTATCTTTTAATCCTTTTAGTACTGTCGCTAATTCTTCCTCACAAAACAAATCTTCTTTCACATCCAAGATATCACAAGCTTTTTCATTTTCTTATACATCTTTTCTTGCAACTCAATCTAGGTTTAGCACACTCTCAAAATGTTCTGCCCATCTCTCTTTAACTTTTTCCTTTTCACTAAGTGTGGCCCCGTTCTTATCTTTAACTGGGACAGGTCCAGATTGACAACTCTCTCTTAATTTACTAACATGCCAGTACAATATTTTACAGTTATGACGTATAGTTGCATCTTCCACATCCCCGGCAATTTCATCCATGGCCTCCCCTTCACCTCCTCAGTTGATATATTAATGATTTCTCCCCTTTTTTACATCCCTTTTATTTTTATATGATCCTCACTATTAAAAATAAAGCTTTCTTCCCCAAGACACCATTAGAAACTTCATGAATTGTTTTCCTAAAATAATTCCATCCATCTTCCACGTTGTCAAATTTTGAGCTCTCCAGTTTAGTATTTAACTGTTCCTGAAAAGTTTCTCCCAAATTCTCATCCTGGAGTCAACTAACATCATAACTTCCCGGGAGGTAGTCACTCTTCCAAAAATGTCAACTTAAAATTAACTCTAAACACTACCAGATGGTAATCTATACTTTTAACGTCAATAATTTGCCAGACATCAGTTTACATTGCCAGACTTCAGTTTACAATAACATAATGAACAAGGCTTGCTGTCTTACCATCAAGTGAATTCCATGTTAACCAATGGCCATTTTATAACCAAATACCGAATTGGTTATAACTAGATTATTATACCTACAAAATTGCAATATTCTGTAGCCATTGCTGTTTTCTTTTCCTATGCCAAATTCAACTAGGCTAGGATACAATCTATCCCTATTTCTAACGACCTGGGCCTTAAAATCTAAAAAAACGCCATATTTCTACCTGGGACTCATATTCTTTCATGTTCTTTAAATCATTGAAATTATTTTTACCTCAGGAAAAGCAATGGTCCCGGATACCAATGCAGGACGGGGCCCAGCACATCTTCTCAAGTCTACACTGAAGCGCTTAAGCCGGCTTAGAACCAGACAGTCAGAAGTCTCTGGGACCTCCAGTATGAGTAGAGGCTTTGTGCAATCCTAAGCCTCCACACTCTACAACGGGGAGGCAACCCATGATAGATAAATTAGCTAGGAAGAACTTTTCACCCAGAAAACACCCACCAAAAGAAACAAAGCCCAGAAGAATTCTCCATTAATCAGAATCCTGTGTTAATGATGCATCGTTTATTTCGTTGCAATAACCCTTTCATGAAATTAAATAAAAAAAAAACAAGTTTTTCAGCTAAAAGTAAGGACCTACATTAAAACTTGAAATAAACTAAATTTTTCAATATAAAAAGGGAGCTCTCGCCTCTTAAACCCTTCTCTTTTTACGTTAAAGTTTCACTTTTTTTCCCAATCCCTAAAGAAAGACTTCATAAACATTAGGGCCGTTTAATTTGAATAAAAAGCTTTGTTAAAGCAATAGAGAGGTTAGTTTAGTGAGCAGGGATTTAGGAGGTTGCAGCCTCACTCATATATGGAGTAATTTTTGTCTTTTTCAATGTTGGTCTGTACTTAAGTTGAAAAAAATTATTTTAAAAAATTTTAATTTCTGTTTTTTAACGAGATCATGCCGGATAATCCGGCTCCATCAAGGTGGTTTCAGTCCCCTCTCCCCATTCTGCACCCATCGACACTCTTTCATAAAAGGTGATTGCAAATTAAAAAAAAAAAAAAAAAAACGCTTATTATTCTTATAAAGCGGCCATTGTGTTTTAGGAGTCGATCTGAAGGAATTGGGACAAAAAGTCAAAACTTTACCGTAAAGGTCTTGAGGAGGGGGAAACCACTTTCATATGCGTTATAATTTCTGTCCGTTTAAGTTTTGATTTTGCTCCTTACTTTAAGCTGAAGAAACTTTTTTATAGTTTAATTTCTAATCGCTTTTAATACCACCGAGAAATTCCGGCTGCCCCCCTCTATGAAAAATTCCTTCACCCACGGAAAAGATCCACCATGGAAAGTTGTTTTCACGCAAAAATGTCCTCCCCCCTTTCCAGAGAAATTCCCCAAAGACAATTCTATTGTAGCTGAAAATTCTACCCAGAAAATGCCTCGCAGATGATCAGGGGTGAAAAATTTTTCCTAGCACACTTTCATTTGAAAAAGATTTAATTTCTGATTGTTTTTAAAATCATGCCGGTAATCTCCTTATCGGTCGAAAAGTTTCCCAGCAAAAAGGCAGCAAAAGGGTGTTTTCCAGCAAAGTTTGTTAGGGAGGGGGGTTATGAAGGAAACTTTAAAAAACGCAATGTGAAATTGATATCTACTCCCTTACGATTTCTGGTCTAAGCTGTTATTTCGAAAGTAAAAAATAACACTAAACCCCAAAACGAACAGAATTTATTCCATAGAGGAGGAGGACTGTCCCTTTTTCATCCACACCTCCAACTCAAGGTCGCAGAAACTTCGGAGGATGCTCATTGGATCAGAAATTGAGAGTTCTAGTCCTTTGTGTGGGGTTGGAATTTTCAGGGGAGGGGGGATCAGTGGAAAGCTATTTTCCAGGGGGTATTTCCATGGGGTATTTTGTGCAGGGAATGAGTATTTTCCAGGGGAGGGGGGGGGGTTAACGCCGTCCAGCGAAAAAGGACAAGCTAAGACAAAAAAAAGAATAATAATTTTTGTAATAAAAAATACGTGTCGTCAAACGAAGCATATTCAATGTCGGTAAAAATAAAAAAAGATCAGAAACGTCTAACAATAATAAAAAAGTGATTACGACTAATCAAGTAAAGGAAAGAATGTGAAAATCAGAATTGTTCGTCGTTAAAACTAAAAGTAATTAATATCTAACCTGTATTAGGCTGCACTCTTATTACCTGGATTTGGTTAGAGTAGCTTAAATACATTTAGTTTGCTTTTTTTTTGTGCGGGAGGTGGGGGGGTCAATTGTTTTAGGTTGTCCTTTTAAAAAATGTTTATAGTTTTCTTATCTCTTCTTGCATTATTCTTGTTGTTCCATTCTTCTGTTTTCGTATTTTTTTTATTTTTTTTTTTTTTACGTAATACCTTAAATTAGGTATTCTTTTGTTAGACCACACTGCCGTTCTATGACGAACTAATGAATTTTCAAATGGGGATAAATCCATTTATTTAGACAGTGAAAAAAAAAGGTATAAAAATCCCAAAATTTCAATCACATATACAGCGGGCGTCATCAGTAGAATTACTATAATAACATAATTGAAACTAGCATATTTATACACAACAAAATAAATGACTTTCCGGGTCATTCACAAAATAATGAACTTCAAAAATTTGAATTGACTTTGTCATTGAACTCTCCCTGAAAATAATCTGGTGAATAATCCGGAAGTTCACTTATATTACTTAGTAATTCTACTGATGACGGTCACTGTATATGTGATTGAGATATCTGGATTTTTATACCTGTTTTTTCACTGTCTGAATAAATGTATTTATCCCCATTTGAAAATTCATTTGTTTGTATTGCTTTTATTTTTATTCTTTTGTTGCATTAATATAAATGATTAAACAAATCTTAAAACGAGTACAGCCTAAATCGAATATGCACATCAAGCTTAAAACAAACACAAACATTTTACTATTGTAGCATAAGTGAAACCTAAAACGAAAAGAAACCAAAAAAACAGCCATAGCAAATAAACACACCACATGTACTAATATAAATAAACGAATAAACCTTAAGACGAATAAAGCTCCAATTAAATATGCGAATCAAGATTGAAACGAACAAAAATCAATTCAAAGAAGATGTTCTGCCTCCTTCCCTGTAAGTAAAAGTCTAAAACCTACTGCGTCATTGGTGCTTTACTGAAAAGGGCGCATTATTACAAACATGTTCTTTTTTACTTATTACAACATTGAAAATAAAAAACTAAATTACAGTAAAATCAAATTTTGAAATGATGGGATTTTCAATAGTAGATATCATTATATATCAAATATTTAGTTTAACTTTATTTCTTCCCAAGACTGTTCACGACAAATTTAGTTTCACTAAAAAGAAGAATTTACCTACTGCCTCCTTTCCTAACTTTAAAAATCTAAAGCCTACTTCGTCATTGGCTCTTCACTGCAAGCGAATTATATTACAAATATTCTCTTTTCCAGTTATTACAGCATTGAAAAGAAAATACATATTAGCCTATTCAAATTTACTTATTCAATTTTATTTATTATAAAAAAATTACTTTTTCAATTTTATTTATTCAATTAGACTTAAACCTTTAGCCTCCTTACAGTATATTAAACGCCAAATGCACATTAAATGCATTGAATAATTTGTGGCAATTAATTGCTTCTGCTTATACTATAAAAATATTACATTCAGATGCCTACTGGTACAGAAATTTTAGCCCACTACGCCCCTGCGCGTGTGGGCCGTTCTCACAGAAAAAAAGCTGAGCGTAATCGATGAAATCAGGTTCCAATATGAGTTTTTAGCCTGTTGGTAAACTTGATTCTGACCATAACTGATATTCATCAATATATGTAATTTTCATTAAGATCACACTTGAATTAAGACCCTTATACATAAAGTTTTGCAAATGTTCAAATACTAATAAATTTTTATCCATAACTTTAAGCATAAAGAATCGTGCGCATTTGGAATCACTGTTGAAATCAGTGTGAATGCAAAAATATTGCTAGCCAAGGAGGTAATCATCCGATACTTTTCTATGTTCAAATTGCCCACGGAGTTTCAAATCAAAAAGTTTTCCGATATATTGTTAAAATAGAAAATTGTTTAGCATCTATTAATCCAGTTGCTCAAACTGATTTAACCCCCAACTCATTTGATCGGTACGCATCATTCTAGTGGTGCAATAATGCACCTAAGGTAATATTTGCACCTGATGAAAATTTAAAATAAGCCAGGTAAATTCCATCCGTATCATCGAAAAATATTTTTTTACCCGCTGACTGCAAAGACACTGTAGTATTAGCAACAGCGAATTCCATTTGGGATCTAACGTACATCCACATTTCCACATTTAAAAGCCTTTCGACATATTGGTAAGCCAAACAAGGGTCTGATACTTGTTAATCTCAAAGTTCAACAATACATTTAAGGCCACAGTTGGAGAGTAAACCTGAACCACGTGAAGTACATATACTCATCATATACTCATTGATTTTGCCTACTCACTGAAGCATAGTCAATGGTATATGCCAGTTGGAGCACTTGGACAATATTTATCCATGTTATTATTGACAATTATATTACTAATACAATACAATATAAAAAGTACTCACTAGGATCCCAATCTTGCAGATTCGGATCTTCCCAAACTTGTCCTCCAGCAACGCGGATTATTTTCTTTTCTTTCTTTTTGGACTTTTTATCTGATTTTGTTGCACCAGACCCGCTAGTTTGAGCTATCGGCTTCCCTTCAAGACTTAGTTCTTCCCTTGGTTCTATCGTTTCTACTTTCTTCTCCACATTAGTGTTTACGTTAGATTCTGTATTTTCTTTTGACTTGTCATACCGTTGAGGAGCAGCACTGAAATAAGAAACTCGTGGCAAACATTCCAAAAACATGTTAA
Source organism: Artemia franciscana (assembly GCF_032884065.1). Lineage (NCBI taxonomy): Eukaryota > Metazoa > Arthropoda > Branchiopoda > Anostraca > Artemiidae > Artemia > Artemia franciscana. The sequence continues at coordinate 27,920,968 of NC_088863.1, read as the reverse complement.
ATTTAAAACTTCATGTGCGAGCATTTTAAAGTTCGTCTCCTATTATTCTAACATCAGGGTCAATTTACTTAGCTATGATAATCAAATCAAAATACATTTCCACAGTAGAAAACACGACAAGTTAGCGTAGACAATCTCTGAAACAAACAGATTCCCATGTTTACTCTCTCTCTCTCTCTCTCTCTCTCTCTCTCTCTCTCTCTCTCTCTCTCTCTCTCTCTCTCTCTCTCTCTCTCTCTCTCTCTCGCCAGGGCATTTAACGATTTTTTAAGTTTTTTGTTTATTATTGTGTTTTTAAAAAATAGTTTTAAATATTTCCCAAGTTTTTATAACAATTATCATCAACTACATAATTTTTCCCTGAAGACATAACAAACAGGTATTTATAGTATTAAATTATTGCTCCAAAAAGGGGTTCTTATTCTTAACTTTCTTTTGCTAAAGTTTTATTTAATTTTCGTTTGTGAAAAAATAATACCATCAAGACAGGTGAAATTTTGCTGCTACTTTTTTTCAAAAAAGGTAAGAACAGGACAGGACAAAGTATTGGAAAAGACATCTAATGTGCGAAAAAGAAAATATGATGAGTCTTTTCTTCAATTTGGCTTTACATTTCAAACTTGTAAGGGTAATGAACAACCTTTTTGTTGGATCTGCAATAATTTATTAGCTTCGGAGAGTATGAAACCATCAAAATTAAAGATATCTTGAATCAAAGCATGTTTCGTATGTCAATAAACCTAAAGAATATTTTGGAAGACTGTGTATATTTTTAAATAAAGAATAGAAAGACATTGAAAAATTTATAACTGCTAATGAAAAATAATTGCAGACAATAAAAAGCCGTTCACCATTGGAGAAGATCATGTGTTACCTGCTGCTATTAAAATTGTAGAAATACTACATGGAAGAAAATATGGAGATGATATTCGAAAAATTCCTCTATCGAACGACACTGTCTCGAATAGAATTTCTGATATTAACAAGGATCAATTGATACAACTTATGACAACAATTAAAGAAAGCCCAAAATTTTCGCTTCAGTTGGACGAAACAACTGATATTACTAAATTGGCTCAGTTGTTAGTATATGTCAGGTACGTTTATAAAGAAAGCGTGGAGGAAGAATTGTTATTTTGTCGTCCTATGGAAGACCATACTACAGTGAAAGACATATATCGTAAAGTTGACGAATTTTTAAAAGCAGAAGATTTAGAATGGAAAAATTGCTGTGGCATATGCACAGATGGTGCAAGAGCGATGACGGGCAAAAATATTGGTTTTAAATCATTTTTTCAAGCTGCTCATTATGATGATATAACTTTTACTCATTGCCTTATTCACCAAGAGGCTCTTGCAGCAAAAAAATTAGCACCAGAATTGAACGATGTGCTTCAGGATGCTGTTAAGGTCATAATTTTATTAAGAGTGATGCCCCAAACAGTCGCATATTTTCGAATCTCTGTAAGGATACGGATTCCAACTACACAACTTTGTTATTACATGCAGAAGTAAGATCATTGTCAAGAGGTCAAAGTTTGAAAAGATTATTGTTATTAAAGGACGAGATCGAAATATTTTTAACTTAACGAAAATGTGAATTTGCTGCTTTTTTTCAAAATGACTTGTGGCTATCCAAGCTGTAATGTTTGTCAGATATTTTTGCGAAGTTAAATGATCTTAACTTGTCTCTTTAATGAAAAAATTGCGACATATTTACTTCAAACGATAAAATTGAAAGTTTTATTAAAAAGATCAGCATTTGGAAAAGTAGGGTCAAAAAAAATTCGTTCGAAATGTTTTCTAGTGTCGACAGTTTTGCAATTGAGAAAATTCATTGTAAAACTTTTATTGAAAAAAACTATTATAGATCACTTAAAAGCACTAGAAATACAGTTCCGGACATATTTTGTATTAAATATTGATTTACAAAAAATAGTTTGGATTCAAAAGCCGTTTTGGATTGGCTTAAGTCAGATTGATGATCTGCCGCTTAAAGCTCAAGAAGAATTTGCTGAGCTTTCGTGTGACTCAAACTTAAAACTACAATTCCAAAAAAAGCCCTAGACTGAATTCTGGATTGGAACTAGAACTGAATTTCCCACAATCGCCAATATGGCGTTAAATGTACTTCTGCCATTCAACACCACATATTCATGTGAAGTTACTTTCTCAGCTTTAACACACATTAAATCCCAATATCGTTCAGCGATAAAAAATGTTGAAGAGGTTTTGTGTCCAGCAGTTTCAAACATTACACCAAGATTTGATTCGTTATGCAATAAAAAACAGGCACATCCATCTCATTAAATTTTCAACGTAAACTTTAATTTAATATTTACCACGCAACTACTTGGATATATTCAAGAGAATTAAGACGGTCAGAATCCACTTTTGTTTTTGAAACTATAATAAAAACATTTCTATTTTCAAAATGAATTCTAAATTTATATATTTTCATATGCATATGTATATTGTTACCTAATAAATGTATCATCAAAAAATTTAAATTTGTTTTTCTTTTATAGTTGTTGGGGTCGTTAAGAAACTCGCCATCATAAATAGGGTCGGGAATTACAAAAGTTTAAGAAGCCCTGCTCTATACAATAGTGAATTCACTTATTCATGGTGTTTTACAGTCCTTAAAGAATTATAAATATTCTAAGTTTAAACTTTATGCTAATGTTCATGCTCTGTTACGATACTTAAAACAAAATTAAAAAACTGGCTGAAAATCTCAAAAAGCACAAGGATAGTTTTTGATTTTACAATTCGCCAAATTTATTACAAATAAATTATTTGAATAAATTAGACAAGGCCCTATGTAGAAAGATACCGTTTTTTAAAGGAGAATTTCATGCACAGATTGATACAAATAGGGATAAATAGAAGCCCGGCTTAAGCAAATTTACCACAGGGAAGGAAAATTGCAATGGTAATCGGTCGACGTGAATTCTTGAAATTCGGAGTATAGTTTTTTAGACTAAAAATACCTTGAAAACTGGTTAAAAATGGCTAAAAAAAAGGACAATTCTTCCGCTTTTTAAGGTAATTTACACTCTTCTTTAAGTAAAAGCTTAAGTAATCTAATAATTCTGGCACGGTGAAAGGATAGATCTGAGACTAATGAATGCAACGATATAAGTATCTTGTCATTTTACTGCAAGTTGCAGCTGCAGGCTCGTCGCAAAATTGCTTGTTCTAAACGGAACATATACCTTAAAATATGAATTAGGGAGATCATAAATGAATACCATGGATAATACTGCCAAGGATCTATAACATGCAGCCACTTAGCATAATGTTAAGGTATGGTACTGGCATGTTAAGATAGTGAGACGAAGCAAAACCAGTTAAAAATAGGAACGAGGCCCCAATAAGTGATTAAAAAAACATTCAATATAAATGGGCAGAACAGTTTATACAGAAAATGTTTATGCAGGAAACGTTTATGCAGGGAACGTTATAGTGGCAGGAAACGATATAGAATAGAATGAAAAAGTTTTTTGACAATTTAAGAGGAGATATTCTGATAGGAGTTAAGTGACAGTACTAAAAGGCTTGAAAAATGATGAGGACTCAAGTGCTGATAGCCTAGTTAATGAGTACTTGAAATCCAGTCATTATGGAGTCAGAAATAAATTACTGAAGACTACAGATATGATTTATAAATTGGGGAAAAATCTGGTTAATTTAGGAAAGCTCTCATTGAACCCCTTTACAAGAAAGGTGACAAGAGTGTGAGAATTATAGAAATAAATTAGTTTGGTTTCTGTCGGAAGCAAATTGCTTAGCATGATGGGACTTGTTAGATTGAGAGGTTCTGTAGATAACGTTTTAACAGGAGAAAAACATGGTTCTAGGAAGAGGGCCAAATTTTCTACCCTAAATTAATAACTGAGAAATTTCTAAATTATCGAGACCCTTTGGTCTTCAGTTTTATAGACTATGGACAGGCACATGGTATACCACATAAGTAAACTAAAGGGATAAGTGCTATGTACAAAAATACAATGGATATGGTTAAAGCAAGAAGTAAGGTTAGCAGTTGATTCGGTGAAGAATCATGAGTTAAGTAGGATTGTATCTATCATCATTTATATGCACTATTTTCATAGATCTTGTCCTACGGAGCACGGAAGAGGCTATGGACAAAGGGTGGCATCAGACGGGATGGTAAAGCTATCCAAAACTTGTTAGCGAAATGTTAAGAAGCCCAAGTCGCTTCGACTAGGAACAAATGAGGGCGAAAAGTTGGCGTTGAGTAACGAGGAAACTGATGAAACGAATACACTGACTGGTCTGAGTAATGTTATTAGTAAAGATGATGGATGCAGTGAAGATATAGTCAAGGCACAGGGTATAATAGGTAGAAAACAGAAAAACCAAGGGGCGGGGTATCTTTCACAGCTGGGTAAAGCTTGGAAGAACAGGAAGATAGGTCTGCAAACTAAGGTTAGAATATTAGAATTCAGGCTAATTATAGTTGTCAAGTATGGCCGGGAAACGTGAACGCTTCGAAAAACTGAGGAAGATTTGTTAAATGAGTCTCATGATAGTTTTAGGTATCTGTTTTTACCGGCCGTATAATTTGATCGAAAAATATAGTTGAATTCATCTTTTTAGGGCTGTAACTGAAGAAGGCTTGAGAGGACTAGGCACGTTTTACGGATGAAGTATGATAGATCGTCAAAGATTGAGCTTGTTGGGCCATCTACCCGGGACCTAAAGGGGTGGGAGGAGGCTAAAAAAATAAAATAAAGGAAATTAGACGCTCATACGAGGGGAGCAGAGAGTGGAGCTCTAAATAGATTCCGGTAGAGAAGGACTATCTGCAGGTATGTTTGCTTGAGGCGTCTTGATACTACAGGAAGTTTTTGTTTATTGGAACTATCGGAATTCTGGAACTATTTATAAGACTTTAGATTACTTGTAAAATAAAAAATAATACAAATGTGACATACAGTAAAAACAGACAAAACTTTTTTTGCCAAAAGATCAAAATTAGTAGACTGAGCCAACCTGATTACGAGTTTAGTAGCCTCATTTTCTGGTGGTGGTTCAGGAGCTTCCCTAATACTAGGAACTGTGGATTGCAGTGACGTGACCTGTCCAGGAAAAACTTGCCCTTGATTATACATTTGATTCATAGCAGGATCGAAGGAGCCAACGTTCGGTGCGCCCATAGCTGGCTGAAATACTGGACCCATTCGAATAGGCACCCTGATGAATCCCGATGGAGGTGGTGGTGGAGCTATAAAAATAATCCTTCGAAAAATTAAATACATAATATTGAGCAGAAAAAAAAGCTTGAGAAGAAACTGAGAAGAGAAAATAAAAATTTTACAATGGCCCTTATTCTGCTTTTTTTACAATAAGAAATCGGCCATAAAATCAAAGCAGCCACCAAGCTGTAAAGATGATAGGCCATCACAAATATGCAACAGGGACACAATTCATGTCGATATGCTTCGAATGAATAGGCAAGCCAAAGTACGTGAAGTTGGTAAAATTATGCTAATATAGCTCAATAGAGCTGACGGCCATCTGAAGACAACTCCGTTTCCTAGACTTTTTCTCCAATCGAAGACATTTGAAAACTTATAACGCCAGAAAATCCATTTTGTCCCTCAAAGTAGAATTACGACTTCCAACTACTAATAGAGCAACCAATTCATCATAATATGAAGTTCTCTCGAGGCTAACGCATATCTTCAATATTCTGTCAGTTTCTTGACTACATTTGCCTCAAAAGTTGTCATTTACCAAAAAGAGAAGGTCTTACAGCAAGTAAATTAAATCGGTCCCCTGTGTCTCCACACGAGGCTTTTTCAACACATTTTGGTACAAATCAATTATTCTTTTGTTTTTTTCTCTCTCTTTCTAGTTTTTTTTCCCGTTTTTCAACTGAGCATGACAATAATAGGAGTGGTACAAATAGTTTTGATTTCTATGAGAGCCAGTTTAACTTATCTTACTTAAGAGCACTTTTTTGAAATGGTTATTGCCCTGAACCGTATTCAAACACTCATCCTTGTCATCTCCAAGAAATTTTTTATCTGCTGGGGTTCCTTCAAACAGTTTCTTGTGGCACAAGCTTAGGCACTCACTTTCACAGCCGAAAAATTAAAGCTTTGGACAGCCAGGTCAATCAAGACATGTTCAGTCATCAAAGTGCTCAGCCATCTATCAAATTGCTTAATTATTTTTAATTTTATCTTATCAAATTATTCAAACGGAACAGCATCTTTAACTCGAAACTTGATTTTAACAACAAGTTTAGTTAGCCAACGGTTTGTCTTCAACTGTTTATTACCTAATTTTATGAAAACTGAGTTAATGGTGTTCAGTGGTTCAGACCGTGATATTGAAGAATTTCATGGCAAGAGCTTCAAGTCTGTGAGCATAGATGGCAAGGGCATTCATGGCAAGAGCATAAGGTCAAATCATACCACTGCCTGAAGTTTTTCTTGACCAAATTCCATCATTCCGAAACCATATTAAGCTTTGACACGTCCAGCTCCCATATAATATTGTGGGGATTTTACAAAACTCCCGTAAGGCTCTATGCAGCTCATAAAACGTATTTTTCCATTTTTGGTTTTGAAAGCAATTTATAAATTTTTGGTTTCATCTAATCTAAATTACTGTGGAACTATCTAAACAGTTTTTTTATGAATATACAGCCACTATGGTAATCCAATGAGGACAATGGGAAATTTTTAAATTTTTAATTTACATTTTCATTTTAATTTACTAATTTCAACGGGGAATATTTAGCAAATTTTAAAATAAAGCAATGAGAATACCTGGAAACACCTTTTCTATTGACAATTAAAATTTCAAAATGAATCAAAAGGATACATTAATTCTTTTCTTGAGGATTTTATCTTCGAAAAATATAAGAGACTTAAAAATACAGAAGCTAACTAACAGTTCCTATGAAAGGTCTCTATTGATTCAGCTTTTTTCTTCCATTCTTAGGCACTCTGAAACATATCAACTGTTGTTAGCTCGACCAGATATAAATACTACTAATCTTGAATGAATATAAATTCAGAGACAAACTCCCAACTAAGTAAATTGAACACAATCAGTATAATTTGAAAAAATATTAATTATTATTAATCAAGTTTGGTTGATGGAGGACAGACATATTCTAATTCTGTTTTATTGTTTGTTCTTTTTTTTGTACGCTCGCCCATGACAGTGCTTTTGCATTGCTTATCTAGCATTACTTTTCTTGTCCGATCATTTATTTTCTACTTTTGTTATTTATTTGCTTATTTACTATTTTGTTCGTGTGGAATAGACAATGTCTCATGTTCCTTAAATCTAATTATTACCAGCTCTACCCTCCATTGAAACCATATTTTGTTGCAACGTAATATTTGAGTTTACCAAATAAATAAATCAACTCGTTCAGTCATTAATTTTATTTTCTCACCAGTAGAATAATCCCTAGATCATTGTAAAGCAAATTTAACTCAAATTTCTTCAGTTTCGTTCAAAATACAATTCCTCATGCAAGAATCGCAAGCAAAAGCTCTACACAAAATGAGGGACACAGCGTTTAATAATCTACTTGCGTTGGAGATCAAGTGCTCCATTATCACCTGCCATAAGGATCTTTCAGAACATGTATCCCATTTGTTACACCAAGTTCTGCAATCTAGTCTACAAAGGTGGGCCACTGCGCAGGCCATCTGTGGAACCTTGGCCAAATCTTCGAAGCCCAATAGCCAATTAAATGTCTTTTTAGACCAGACTCTTGTATAAGATTAATATTCCTTTCTTTCATTTATGAAAATGATGCTGCTAGAGTTCATACTATTATTACCTTAAATTACCTTAAATCGCACTTGCTAGCGATAGGATGAGTCCTGTGTCCGCCAGCTTCATTAATGATAGTTAGTCCTCTGTGGGGTCCCAAGCAGCGGTCCATGGTTTATTGCGCCACTCCCTATCCACTGACTGTTTGAATGCCTCCATGTTGGTAGATGTCACTGTTTTTTCATTGAGGGGTTCCCAAAAGCTGACGACTCTATTTGAAAAGTATTTGTTCCTTAGTTAGGTATTTGCTCGTTACCGGAAAAGCTTATGGGGCTGACCATGAGTTCTCTTTCAATTGTCCAATTGGAATCAGGAATAGTATCCTCAGAATTTATAAGCTTGTATGCTTTTAGCACATCGCCTCGTTTGCGTCTATACGTTAGAGATGGTATTCTGAGCTTGCGGAGACGGGACAGGTATGGGACAACACTAAGGCCTTTATTACATTTTGTTATCCTCCTCTGAACTGATTCCATTGCTGCTTGGTCAGTCTTGTTGATTGGGCATGCAACACATATTCCAAATTTTAGCTTTGGTCGAACCAGACTCTTATGCAGCTTAGTAAAAACATTTGGAGATCTGCTAGTTGACGTTCTTTTGCTTAAGCCAAGTGTTTGGTTAGCCTTTGCAATAGTTGCTTGTGCATGAATATGGAAATTCAACTTTTCATCTAACAGTACACCAAGATCTCTCACTGCGTGGCTGCTGGAAATAGCTTCGCGAGGCCCGTCACTCGCTGAGTGTGCCGGTTTTTCCCCAAGTGGACTGCCTTGTATTTTGCTGCATTGAACTCAAGTTTGCAAATATTAGCCCAGTGAGTGAATGCATCAAGATCTACTTCTGTTGACTCTATATTTTCTGCTGAGTTTGCATAAACAATAAGTTTTGAGTCATCAGCATAGAGGCTTACTTTGCTATTAAAGATTTTTGGCACATCACATATATATATATATATATATATATATATATATATATATATATATATATATATATATATATATATATATATATATATATATATATATATATATATATATTAAATAGAGTCGGACCCAGTACTGTGCCCTGGGGGACATCACTTCCAACAGCGGCCACCTCAGAGAAGAACGTCCTTCCATCCCTTCGAAATATCTTAACCATTTGTTTGCTATCTGTTAGGAACTGCTTCACCCACTCTACCACATGCTCATCCACCCAAATAGTTTGGAACTTGGTTTGAAGTCTTTTATGGCAGACTTTTTGTCAAATTTCCTTGCCAAATCCAGTAATATAATAACGACAGGGAACACCTGGTTCAGAATATTGGTGACATAATAGTAAGTATCAATCAGGTTTGTCTCAACCAACCGACCAGACTTAAAACCATATTGACATGATGAGGATAGTTTATTGGTTTTTAAGCGTTTCAAGATTGCAGTGTTAACAATTCCTTTGAGAAGCTTCCCAACTGCAGAGGTGATGCTTATTGGCCTGTAATTACTTGCGTCCTCTTTGCTCCCACCCTTGTGTGAGCTATTAAGGGAATAGGGGTTTATACGTGCTGTGCACCAATCTTGTGGCATATACTATTCATCAAAAGATTTCTGAATAATTAGAGCTAGGGCAGTTCAATATGCAATTCTTTTACGAGCCTTGAGAGTACACCATCAGGCCACACTGATTTATTTGGGTTCAACTTTTTTAGAAGTGTCTCTACATCAACCCTCTTGGCAGCTATTAAGGGAATAGGGGTTTTGATGGTATAGGTAAGGGGGATTGGAAGAGGAGAATTATCAAGCAGAGTAAATACAGAAGTAAACTGCCTATTTACAGCATTAACAATTTCTTCTGGGTTATCTACAAAACTGTAATTGTTTTTTAGTTGAGTAACCGAGTGTCTGCCAGGTTTATGGGCTGAGGCATAGTTCCAGCAGGGTTTCGGATTTTGCTTGCATGCTGCTGCTATAGCCTCCTCACGCAGTTCAAATAGCTTCCTGGATAAGTTCCTGACATGTTTTCGCACCTTGGTATATTTTGTGTAGTTATTTTCATTACGTGTATTCTGCTTATGTAGTCTCCAAACATTTTCTTTTTACTTCTTGCTCTCCTTATTTCTTTGGTCATAAATAGCTGTGCTTTAGGTTTTCGATCCCATCTTACTTTAGTATTTTTCTCTGACACCTCTAGCAGCATTTTCTTTATCATATTCCATGATACGCTTACACCATTCTCAGTGATAAAAGTGATTTTTCAGGGTACATTCTAAAGGAGCATTGTATAGCAGCGTAATCGCTTGCACCAAAGGGCGGTAGTGGGGCTACATTTAATTATGCCTCGTGACCGCTTACTATTACAAGGTCCAATAATGAAAGTGGCTGGCCGTCCCAGTACCTAGTTGGAAATTTTACAGCTTGGTAAAGTGAATTGATTGCTAGGCACTCAGGAAATAGTTCAACTGATTTCCGTCCAGAGTAGCCGCAGCCATCTGTCCTTTGAATGGAAGGTAGGTTAAAATCCCCAACTACGAGAAGGTTTCCTGTCAGTGCAACTTTTCTATCAATTGATTTTACAACTTTATAGAGGGACTTCTCTGAATTAGGGGAACTTAGACTTCTGTAAATTGTGCCAATATGAATTGGTTTACCAGGGAGGTTTATTGATATCCACACTTGTTCTAAATACGGTTCATAGTCAAAATCAATATCAACATTTCTACCTGGAAAGTTTCTGGGATGTATAGGGCAATTCCCCTTCCTTCCTGCTTTGATAGATTGGTAAATATTTTGTATCCTGGTATCTGTATCTGTTGTTCTGTCAGACGAATAGTAGTCCTTTTGGGTTTCACTTCACAGAAAGTGTAAATGGCTGAAGTGCCTGATGCAAAAACGCATTTCATTTCTTGAAACTTACAAGTTTCACAGTCAACACTGCTGAAAATAACGCTATGACAATTAATGTCTTCACAGCTTTTACTATCAGAAGGGATTAATTATCTTTTAGAAATTGGTGATTCAATGGTTGGTTCAGGTTTACTATGAAAACTGTTGTCCCCATTAGATTGTTCAGACATAGCACCGTAAAAACTGTTGTCCAGCTCCCTTCTAGAAAAAGTATTATTTACATTTAATAATGCACTAGAAGAGAAACTATATACAAGTTTTGACTGTCCACTTAAAGTTCCATCTGAGTTGGAGGGGTCAGAGGTAGAAAGTTTTTTTATACTAATGCCACCCCGAATCACAATATCTGTCTCACCATTTGCTCGCCGAGCTTGAACCCCTTCATACAGTTTGGCTATTTTAGCCCTTCTGCTTTGGATGCATCATTTCTGAACCGAGTTCTGCCAGTCCCTCTTGTTTCCTATGACTTCTGAAGAATTTGTTTCTTTGTTGCAATGTTCACAACAGAGAAGTTGATGGGAGAGTTTGAGTTAGTTGGGCTATTTGGGTTAGCTAAGCGATTGGGATTTATGATGGAAATGTTTGGGAGGTAATAATCTTGGGACAGATTATAATCCCATCACATTGTTAAACTGCCAAGACCAATATAAAGAAAGTAGTGCCCTCTGTGTCCTGTCCCTTTTTGCTATTCCTGCTTTAGCGACGCAACGACAAATCCCCATAAAATTCATGTCCTTTTGTTGAATTTTCATTTCAACCTAACCTTTAAAGACCACTTTTGTCCTTATATGCTGTTTAATACAATGTGTCCAAGAGTAACCGGCTACTTAATTCACTATGCCACGATACATAGAGGGGGTTGGAAGTTCATCGTTCCTGATGTGTCTGGCACCTCCTAACTGATATTTGTGCCTAAAAATGTTCTTCAACCAACATATTTTAGTAGCTCATATCATATACTCATCTCATTTCTTCAGTAATCATGAGCATTCAAAATTTTGAGCCTATTGCCTGAAAATTTTAAAATTAGTTGTTTTTTTTAGTTAGATAAAATCCACTCGCAACATCATTAAACTTACAGGTTTGAACGCAACCAGTTATATAATGTCACACTAAAGGCCCAAAAAAACGAGAATTTGCAATTATTACAAAAGATGATTCGATACTTTGACAAGGGATTAAAACAATTCAAAAACCTTAAAAAGAAAACCAGAAGTTTCAGGCTTAGTACATATCGTTGCTAGAAATCTGGGAAGATTCAATAATCAAACATTTTCGAAAAAAAAACAGCAGTAAGAAAAGACATTAAATTCCGTAAAGAGCAAAAAACTGGTAATTGCAAAAATTTTTGTATGTATTTTAACAAGGGATTGCAAAAATCCAAAGCCCTTAAAAAACTAAATGTTTTTGAACGCAACCAGTTACACAATGTCAGTAGGAAGGCCTAAAAAACGAAAATTTGCAATTATTACAAATGATGACTCTCTGTTTTGACAAGGGATTAGAACAATTCAAAAATGTTAAAAAAGAAAACCAAAAGTTTGAAGCTTAGTAAAAAGCGTTGTTAGAAATCGGACTAGCTTCAACAATCAAATATCTTTGAACAGACTCAGTATGAAAAGACGTTAAATTGTGTAAAGAGCAAAAAACTGGCAATTGCAAAAATATTTGTATATATTTCAACAAGGGATTACAAAAATTCAAAACCTTAAAAAAAAACAAAAAGTTCGATCTTAGTAAAAATCTTTGTTAGAAATTGGACTTGCTTCAATAATCAAAGATTTTTGAAAAGAATAATATGAAAAGACAATAAATTGCGCCAAGTATCTTTGGAAAGGTCCAGTATGAAAAGACATTAAATTGCGTAAAGAGCAAAAAACTGGTATTGCAGCAATATTTGTATATTTTTTAAGGAAAAAATATTCTGCTCATCTTCATCCTCTTCCAAGATCAACATAGATATTATAACAGATTCCTACATTGATTTGCTTAGATACCCAATGGTTGGATTATTTTATTTGATCCAAAATCAACTCTTTTTCTTGTTTTTATGTTTACAATTTTAGATGAAATCCCAAATTATTTTAAGACGGCATTTCTTTCCCGTGATTAACCTATTCAGCCGTCAGAAGTTATGATTATTACTAAACTTCGAAACTTAACATTAGAAACTTGAATCAGGTCAACGAAGTTTGGGACATATTGATTCTAGGAACTATTTTGATTCTAGTATCCTTGGAAATTTCCTTTTTCAATGAGGTCATATTCAAGACTACGAAATCGGATTTCGTATTACTTTAAGCTTTATAAATTCAGGAGCCATAATTTATAGCTATGCTTAGGCATCACAACTTAAAATCCATGATGATTCATGGTTTTAATCCGGTTAAATGCAGCTAAACACATGCCAAATCTAGGAAATAGTTTTATTCTGATATTTCAGAAAATCCGTTTTTTTTTTTGCTTTTTTTCATTGAGGACATAGTCAGAGCTTGGAGTCAACAGTTTTGGAGTCAGTAATAAGTTGCTGCCGAACTTTTTGGAGTCAAAGTGGGAAGCACTACATGATAAACTAGATTTAGTTTCGCCAACTTGACATTTGACTTGTCAAAATGACCAGGTTTTTACTTAGCAGTGGCGGAATGTCAGTTTAGGAAATGTTCAATAGTAAAAAAAAGGCCAAAATTTTGAAAGATATTTAGAGATTTATACCATTTAAATTTCAGTTATTCTTTAAAGAAAACTACCAATTTCAAGAGCCAGATTGGTGTGAATATTAACTTCCAACTTACGTGCTAGTGTTCGTGGTCTAGTAATCTGAGAAGGTAAAAACATATTTCTTGGTGGAGGTGGTGGAGCAGGTCGTCTATGTTCCAATAATTGGAGTCCCCCAGGCGGTGGAGGAGGTGGTGCCATCTGTAAATAAAGTTAACTTATACAATATTATTTTCTACATCTATTTCATTTCCTTACACTACAAAACTACAAATATATGTCCAGTAGAAGATTAAGTGGCAAATTAAATATAAACTAATCCTATGCTTTTACTTGTCCTATTTGCTGCATAAAAGTGTGCGTTGGTCAATAAGTGTGTTGAAGATAAACCAATCTTTTTACTTATGTACATTGTCTTTTTCTTCGATATCGAACTTTATGGTGCATTTTCAGTGGGCTAGGAAGAAAGGAACTAAATCCATGCATATAAGGATTTTGACATGATAGAACATGGCAATTACAGTAGCATCAATTCAAAGAAATGTAAAAGGGGAAGGAAAATGTAATTTTCGAAATCTAGAAGAGGGAGGGGTATTTTATAGTTCTTTTTCAGTTTTGTTAATGAGAATAAAGTACGCATTTCTCAATGAAAACGTCAGCAAAAATTATCTGCAAAATCTAGGAAGCAGGGAGATTACATAACTAGAACCGTGACTGCAAACAGTATTACATGGTGACCTCGAGGAGTGGCAACCCTCGAGGAAATTCTACCCTAGTAAATGACACAAAATTTGCACTTATTGATGGATAATTCTTCTAGGTTTTGTTTGTTTTTGTAGTCCTGTTTGGGCTGAAAAACCTTTTCCTAGAAAAGTTATATGTTGTAGGCTGCCTCTTCATGATAGTATAATGTTTGTGGCATGAAAACATACTAAGTTGGAGTAATAGGCTTGCGAATGCTTGTTCGGGATTTCGACTTTTATTGATAAAAGAGCATTACTATGTGTGGAAACCATGTTGTGACTAAGATGGGCCTTTGACTGAACAAAGCAACCCATTGACATTGGAGGTCCCAGGGACTTCTTGCTATACGGTTTCTAAGCCGGCATAAGTATTTTTTGTAGACTTGAGAAGATTTATTAATCCCTGTCCTGCACTGGCCTGGGGCCCATTGCTATCCATAAGGCCATAATATTTTCAAAAATTTAAATAATATGAAACTTGCAACTTGGAATGTTGCAACGTTAAAAAACAACTATTGCATTGACATTTTGAGAGAAGAATTTAGACATTTTGAATTGGATGAGTTTGGAGTTTCAGACACCCATATACCAGGGGTAAAGAACATAAAATTAGTAGAATTTATTTACTCAGGCATGAAAAGTGGGGTGCGTAGGCAGAGGGTAGGCCTCATGATGAATAACTACTACTACTAACAGCTCACAGCAGCACTAAGCCGCCCGTGGCTAAAACTAAAGCAGATGGTACTAAAGAAGTAAATTAGTAGATAGACATATCCTTATTGGTATACTACCTTAAATGAATAGTCTTGATCAAGCTTTATGCATGAGAACTCGTAGATGATCAAGAGCCAAGTGTTAATATTGATCTCTTTTACCAGTCTTGTCGAAACTATTACATAGTCCTAATCAAGCAGATTCAAGACCGTTTCAAGTTTGAAGACGAAATTTTAGACATTTTGGGATTAGTTGAACCAAGGAATGCAAGAGATTTGAAGCCAAAATCTCTAAAGCCACTATTTGCGAGATTTTCTGTTCTAACAGAAAAGTGTTGCGTCCAAAAAGCAGACGAAGAATGGAGATCTCAGGCAATGACCGATGTCACTGAGATTCATTTGGGAGATGCCCAAGTTGAAGACCTGGCAGTTGAGTGGTATTGGATGAAGGTACTTAGTCTGAAGACTCGCAGCGGTGAAATCAAGTACCCAGAATTTCAGAAGTGCATATCACTGATCTTTTCGTTACCCTTTAGTAGTGTAACAGCTGAGTATTTGTTTAGTCTCCGGAAATTAATCAAAACAGGCATCCGAAATAGTTTCGAGAACGTCAAACTAGTCCCACTTATTCGAGTCAGTTACTGGTTGAAAAACGAAGATATAACCATCAGCTGTCTGCATACCGAAAGCTGCTGCTGGATTCAAGACGAAAGCAAACGCTACGTGCGATGAAGTGCTGGAGATGACACTTACTTGAGCTTTTTTACGTGTCCCCAAGAGTGTAAAAGATTTTATTCATATCATTGTCTGAAGTAAAAAATAGCACTTTGATTCTATATTACGTTTTTCGTGTAGATTGTATGAAAATCTAAGGCAAAAAAAAGACTCTTTTTTCTAGGGAGAAATCATATCTAAAGACAAGGAATTTTTAAGGAAAATTGAAACCGAAAAGTGGAAGCCCTGATTAAGTGATCAATTTGTTCATTCTCTTTTAATGAAGAGTTAACATAATCTTTCCTCCAGGAAAAAGTTACAGAAAACAATAGCACTTGGCCTATGGGTCTGTAACAATGCTACCCAATCTAAAGTCTAGAACACAGGTAGATTTTTTCGGTACCGATTTGGCAGATCGCTGTCGATTTGCAAAGAAATCGGTGCCAATTTAAGCTTGAAAAATATTCTAGTCTTTGGTGCCAATTTTCAAAAACAGCGCCGAATTTCATCATGATCATAAACAATCCTCAATCCTTATTTTCTCTTCGGCATGAAAATAAAAAATCTGAATAATAATAATAATAAGAGTTAAATACTTAGTAACGAAAGAATTTAAAACTTTTTAATGAAATAAATATTTGAAAATAAAATAAATTTTAATAGTAAAAGATCCTAACAGTATTAATAAAACAACTAAATAACAAGTTGACATCAATCCTACAACTATTGATAAGTTGACAAATTGTGTCCATAATTTTTAGTTTTGAAAATTTCGCCCAAAGGGCATTTTTTTTGTACTGCTATCGCTTACCCACTGAGCTGCTGAAAGAAGTGCTTGAAAAAAGCAACCTGTGGTCTAGGCTTAAGGTTCAAGATAAAATGGGCGCTTTTTAAATAGCATTTTTTTTTTGCTATTGCTACTCTAGCGAAGACCCACTCTGTGGTAAACATTCTACCACTGCAACATGAGTTGATGATAATAGACCATAAGCCTTCTTGTGTTTTCAATGAAACCAATTGAAAAAAAAAAACAACCCCCCTCCTACACATTGGAAAATAAAAGGTATGTAAAGAATTAACTACACTGTTAAAACCGTAGACTTTCTTTAACCACACAGAATTTTATTTCAGGTGATATTCCAAAATTTGAAAATTATACCCACCTCTTCTTTAGTATGCTCTATCTTTCTGATACGCTTTTTTAAATCAGATGGCCTTTTAGCCCCAAGACACGCTTGGTGTTTTTTACCAAATGTTTTCTTAGAAGTATGTGGGATAGTATTACGATGGACACATAGGACGGAGAAAAAAACACGCTTGGTAAAACAAACTTCGACAGCAGCAATGCAGCTCTCTATTGTCAAACAATAAACAAAGGGCGAAATAAACGATCGTTTGTTTTAACACTTGCACCGCAATGGATTTGGAAAGAAACGGAAATGACAATTGGCATTTCTATTTGTTTTTTGTTTTTTACTGCTGATGAATGAGTGTGTTTGCAGAGGGTTTATCATGAAAAAGGACTTAGATAGAAGTAATAAATGATATTTTTTCCTGGGAAGGGAGTGGACGATTCTGGAAAAAATGCTAGACAAATTTCATAAGGGAGTGCCCAGAAATCCAAAGAGGTTTGATGTCTAAGGGGATTGGGTCAAAAATAGCCTCTGCCTTTGACCCTAAGCAAATCAAAGCTATTTGTTATAAAATGAACATTAATCAAATTTATATGCCGTAAACACAATAGTATTTTCATAAAACTATCATTTATGAATTCATTTACTTTAAGAAAATTTCTACTTATTGGTTTTCAAAATAGAGTAGGGGTATTATCTTTCAAAGTCTTTTAAATTTTCATTAAAAGCGAAATAAAAGATACACAAAGAAAATATTCAACTGGTCTTCTAACTAAAGGGCAACTCTAAAACAGCAATTTTACCCTATATTTCCCAGAGAACACCTTATTTGACCAATTTTACATTATTTTACCAATTTTACTGACCGGGTTTTATTTTACTGTAATTTTACAACAGCAAGACTAGGTTTATCTGCACCAATGGGGTGATTTTCTGAAAACAAAAGCGATCAAAAGCTGCATGAACTAATTGGAATATTAAAATCAAACAGTCATTTTTAGGATTTTTTTTTCCTGTTTGATGGACATGATCAATAAAGATGACCGTCTTACCATCATATGAGTACAATGTTAGCTTAAATACATCTCCAAATCTGCTTATCATTTTTACTTCTTTTCTGTCCACTGGCTGACATTACCCTGTTTTTTCTCAGCTATTTAACTTTGTCATTCATTTTTTTTTCTTGTTTTTCACACGTCATGTTAGGCTATAGACCATTGTGTGACCAAATACTGTATTCATTATAACTACTTATTAAGCCTATAAAAACGCAGCAGTCTATAATCATTACTACCGGTATTTTATTTTCCTACACCAAATTTACCTAGGCTAGGATAAAATCTATCTTTAGTTCTACGTATCTGGCTATTAAAATCCCCTAACGAAAAAAGCTTATTTCTACCTGGGTTCCTGTAGCTGTACGCGGAAACCATGTGAGTCAGTACTTTCTCCATCAGTTAGTTCTACAGGGCATATACTACTATGACTGATGCATTGTACTTTCTAGTTGTAAAATGAGCAACTAGTATTCCATTATCAATATTTTCCCAACCTAAGCAAGACTTAGCATCTTCCTTATTAATCATTTGTAGATTAAGAGCAAGGGTTCGATTCTGTCGATACAAGAGCTTTAGCGAAGGTGTTATCCTTGGACGGTACACCAGACAAATACATTAAAGTGATTAGTGCTATATCTATATATATAAAAATAAGTTGTCTGTCTGTGGATGTGTGGATGGATGTGTGGATGGATGTGTCAGGTGACGTCATGTTTCGGCTGACGTCAAAACTGAAAAAACTAAAAAAAGGCAAAAACTACAAAAAAAACTATAAACTAATAAAAAAAATAAAAAAGCTAAAAAACTAAAAAAACTAAAAAAAGGCAAAAACTACAAAAAAAACTAAAAACTAATAAAAAAGCTAAAAAACTAAAAAACTAAAAAAAAGGCAAAAACTACAAAAAAACTAAAAACTAATAAAAAAAATAAAAAAGCTAAAAAACTAAAAAAACTAAAAAAACTAAAAAAAGGTAAAAAACTAAAAAAACTAAAAACTAAAAAAAACTAAAAAAGGTAAAAACTAAAAGAACTAAAAAAGAAAAAAATAAATGACGACACTCAAAGAGAAAGCGACCAGGACAAAAGGAATGTTCGATTAGCAATCAACAAAGCACCGGGACACAGGGAGTATAAATGACGACCAGGACACAAGTAAAAAAAAAAAATTAACAAAACTAAAAAGAAGGTAAAAAACTACAAAAAAACTAAAAAGAAAAAAAAACTAAAAACTAATAAAAAAACTAAAAAATCTAAAAATCTAAATAAACTAAAAAAGAAAAAAAAACTAAAAAAAGAATGTATATACAGACCGGTACACCGGGATACAAATGACGACCGGGACACAGGGAATATAAATGACGACCGGGACACAGGGACACAACTACAACGGGGACACCGGGGGAAACAGGGGGATATAAATGACGACCGGGACAAAAAAATTAAAAAGAAAAAAAAACTAAAAACTAATAAAAAAACTAAAAAATCTAAAAATCTAAATAAGCTAAAAAAGAAAAAAAAAGGAAAAAAATAAAGGAGAAAAACAAAACTAAAAAACGAATGTATATACAGACCGGGACACCGGGATACAAATGACGACCGGGACCCGGGACACAGGGAATATAAATGACGACCGGGACACAGGAACACAACTACAACGGGGACACCGGGGGAAACAGGGGGATGTAAATGACAACAAAGCTCAAGGGCAATCATTAGAATCATGAGGTATAGATCTGAATACAGATTGTTTTCCCATGGACCATTATATGTTGCATGTTCAAGAGTCGGTAAACCTGACAATCTATTTATATGCAAAGACAATGGGACAGCAAAGAATGTTGTATATTCGCAAGTTTTACGTAGTTAAAACCATATATATATATCTATCTATATTCACAGGTGGGACATAGGGACACAACTACAATGGCGCGTAACTATTATGGCGCGTAACGACTTACGCGCGCGGGGGGGCTTGGGGGGGGCGCGAAGCGCCCCCACCAACTAGTATGATAATAACAATGCTGCAGTAAAGGTAGGAAATGAGGTCAGCAGCTGGTTTTGTATTAAATCAGGAATTAAGCAGGGTTGTGTTCTATACCCTTTTATACAGATAATTTTGATGGACTTTGTCTTAAGAAGTATAAGAAAGGCAATGGGAGAACACGGAATCAAATGGAAAGGAAAAACTTTCCTGGACTAGGTTATGCTGATGCTTTAAGCATCCTAAATAAAAGCATGAGCAAAATGAATGAGCTTTTAGAGGTTTTGCAAGTTCATGGTGCTTGAATAGCTTTGTAAATTAATATTAAGAAGACTAAGTTCCTAAGACTGGGAATAAGTGAAGATGGAAAGGTGATGTTGGGTAACGAGAAGATTGATCAGGTGGACAGATTCACTTACCATGCTAGTATTATTAGTAAAGATGGTGAGAGCAGTGAAGATGTTGAAAGTAGAATAGCCAAGGCTCAGGATGTTTTTTCACAGTTAAAAAAACCGTTTGGAAGGCAAGTGTGCAAAACAAGATTGAATATTGGAAGCTACAGTGATGACAGTAGTCAAATATGGTTTTGAAGCACGGGCACTCCAAAAAGCGGATGAAGACTTGCTAGTTGTTTTCCAGAGAAATTGCCGACAGGTTGTTTAGAGTTCTGGCTGACTTTACAGAAGCCTGTATGAAAAGTGAGGTTCAATCCTGCTTTCGGGGCTATAATGAGAGAAAGGTTGAGATGGCTAGAGCATGTTTTGCAGACGAAGGATGACAGATTGCCAAAGACTGTCTTTTTTGGCCAACCATCTAGGGCTTACCAGAAAGCAGGTCGTCTTCAGCTGGGGTGGGAGGCAGGGATCGGTCGCAGTCTCTTTGTTCACCATTTTTTTGGGATGTAGCATTTTTCACAGAATTTGTCAGTAAAGTCATTTTTTTGTTCATGTTTTGAGCAATTTAGTAATTTATTAATAATGACTTCTTTTATTTTAATAGTGGCCGCTTAAGGTCAGGAAAATGCTTCCCTTCCTTGTTCTATTTGATTGAATTGGTTGGAAATTCTTAAGGGGGGTAATAAAGCAGTTGAGAACCTATGGGTGGTGTATGGAAAAAATTCACCCAATAAAGGAATGTATAATTAAAAAGATATTTTTAGTTTGTTCTACAGTTTGAGTTTCCAGTTATTCTTTTCCTATAAGGTACTAGCTATTAAAAAAAAAAAAAACATTGTAATTCCCGACATGGTGCATATTTTAGATGCTCCAAGTTTTCACTTTGTTCATGATGGTGGTAATAAGGCAGTAAATTAATGGATAGACATAATCTTATTGGGGCATACTATCTTACATGAATAGTCTTGATCAAGCTTTACACATGAGAACTCTGATGTATATTTCTGATTACATAATTCCTTAATGGATATTTTTTTTTTGTTCTGCAGTGTTTACATTTTTGTGTTGTTTTCTCTGTTCTTTTTATTTTATTATTGAATGAGCTCCTTAGTGTGGTTTTATTTTCATTGAGTAATAGACTGCTGCTACTACTACTACTTTTGTTGCAATTAGCACAGATTGCATTCTCTTCTTGAATAGGAGTAATATATCAGTCATTTTTTTTCTCATTTTTCTGGAGGAAAGAAAGGATTCCTTTAGACTGAAGATGAAGGAAAAGAATTTCCCACATCCTTTCCCCTCTCTTGGTATATATATATATATATATATATATATATATATATATATATATATATATATATATATATAGTCATTTTACTTTTGTCACTCTAATTGAAGGACACTGGGATTGTAATGAATAAGGAATGACTGCAAAGAGAAATTTGACTCTTATTTCTGAAATTAGTGCAGACTCAAAAATGCTTGAACAACCCAACTGATTTAAGCTTGAACTGCCCTGATTCAAGAATGGCTTCTGTATCTCCACAATCTTCTTTTAATAAGATTTTTTTTTTCATTCCCATAAAGAAAATCATCAGAATGAAGCAGTTAATATGTACTTCATTTATTCTTGAAATAAAACCAGTCATAAAAATTCTATAGTTTATACTATTCAGGGTTAAATGATTTTTCTTGTAGTAAATACCCATCCTTGGTAGCAATCCTGAAGGGAGCCCGAAGTGTTCTATGAAAGTTATTTTTCCAAATATTTTGTATGAATTCATTACCATTCTTTGGGCCTGATTACCAGGGAACATTGGCATTCCAGTTGGTCTTATAGGAGTTCCAGCCTGACCAAGGATTTCTGCTTCAAACCTAAAACAAAGAAAGGCCTATATCCCATCAAAATGAAAAAAGATGAAAAAGACAAAATGAAAAAGACTTATTGTCAAACATACATCTCAAAACATGAAGCAAAATATCTAAAAGATTAAGAAAGTTTGCAAGCCTGTATTTTTTAAAGTTAACAAAAAAACACCAAAAAGCACTAGTAATCAAGAGTAACAAAAAATATACAAATTTTCAAACAAGATCCCTTTGTCACAATGGTTGATGGTGAGTCTGTGCTTGAAAGCACAAGGTTCTTGCCAATATTGGGCACAGCAGATTTTCAGTTAAATTCTTTTTGAAGAACATAGGCAAATGAAAAACTAGCACTTACGTATTATTTGTTACATTCTAATGAGCCTTCTTCATTTAATCATAATAAGTAAATTATTGGGTACACAATAGGTTAGAATATAAAGATTTTTCAAAGTGTTGAGGGGATAGCAAGTTTTTTACAGTTTTTTTTTATTTTTTGTTTAGTGAAGCTACAATCACAAGGTATATTTCAAGGTCAATGAGGAGGTGCATTCTTTTTTTTAAGAAAACATAAACAAAAGCTATTTTTCAAGATATGTGGAGGGTGTTATCTTCACCCTTAATCGGTGCCTCTAGTTACTACCAAATTATCTGGGTAATCAAGACAAACTCAATCAACTCAAAATTTTTTGAGATCAGAATTCAATATTTAGCTTGTTTAATTTTTTCTGTCTTTATATCTGATCAAATATTTTATTCTTTGCCTTTATTTGATGCTTTTGTAACACATGTTTTTGTATATTTTACATATGGTAACTATGATAATAATATTAATACTTGTTGAGCTAATTAAGAAAGCAAAGTCAAAATGCAATACTAAGAAATGGTTATAATAAGAACTGCTATTTTCCATAGCATTCTTGTCTACACTGTCTTTTGAAAGAGCCCATTTAATTTCTTAATACTAACCTTTTCATATGTCATGGTTGCTACCATGACAATTGCAGCCACTCGAGATATAGCCCCCAAGAATATATTTATCTATTCTTTTTTATAACTCAAGATATAAAAAGAAACTATATTCTTCATCTAGCATTTAGCATCATGTCAATTGTGGAATAATGAGAAAGTTTTAAAAACACACCATTTAAAATGATTAAAGAAATGGATGAAAATGGAGGAGAACTTGGAAACTTTTGTTAATAAATACTTTCTAATTATTACAAAAAAAAATATTATTAAACTACATTCTTGTAGGCTTGTATTTAGCCTAAGCCTACGTTTGATCCTATTAGAGGGAAGGGCAAATTCAATGTAGCCAATTCTGTGATGAAGGGCAGGTAGAGCATAAGTTATTTTGGTAGTTCACAAAACCTTACATTGCCAGCAAGTTCTATCACATTTATGAAATCTTTATTAATAAGTAATCACTAAAAATCATAAATAAGCTTCAGCTTTAATCTTCTTGGATTTGAGCTAAATCTTTCCAAGACATTAGGGATTATTGCTTCTCGTTTGATTTTTATCCTCTCATTTCAGCCGTTTATTTCCAGCTTTTTTAACCACCTACCTTTCATCAACTGTGTATTTAGCCATCTAGATTTTTTCCACTACTTTTTTCAGCCATATCTAGCATAAATTCGAAGTTCTAGAGTGGGGAGTTGACCCCCCACCCTCTGTACCGCCATGCCAATGAGCCCCCTTCATAGTATATATGACCAAACTTTCTATAAAAACTTTATATGCCCCCCATGGTATAACTCAAACCCTTGTCCTGAGGGCTGTGGTGGAGATGTCATCCTGAAAGACATAATTTGCAGACCATTCAACTACTCTGAATAAAATGGGTACCTCAAAATTTGGACTGGAAGTGCTTGGGGAAAAAATGGGCATGCAGGGGGGAGGGGCTATTTGCCTTCCAGTCACTTTAACCTATTAAAAATGGCACTAGCCCTCTCAATTTACAATCAAATGAGCTTTTTTGAAGTTTCTACAACAACTCCTTCTATACAAAGTGCCCTAGTCCAAAGCCAAAAGCTAAAAAAATATAATACATTGTGCCAACATTGTTCTCTACTTAGGTAGCACTATTGTACTCCCTATGATAGCCTTTTTCATATTATTTTTTACATTTTTGTTTCTATTAGACCCCATCATTATCTATATGCTTCAAAGGGACAATTTCCAGGGGGGTATTACACAGGGAGGGTAGTTTCTGTGAAGGAGAGTACTTTCCCGGGGGGAAGGGTAAACTCCAGCCACTGTTTTGTTTAATCTGCAATAGACTATAAATAAAAGACAAATAATCTGCAATAGACTATAAATAAAGACAAATTCAACTATTTTATTATCAAAAGATTGGCACATTTACAGTTACTTTTTGACATAATAATAAAAAAAAAAAGATTGAGACATTCGTGGTACATTTGAACAAGCTATTTAGTACCCTCTTCAAAGAATGCTGCTTCAAATAACTTCAGATGATCCTTGACATTGGTTGAAATTGTGTACCTTCATGTCATGTCTTTAGTTCATGAAAAAGATATAAATTATTGGGTGCTAAGTCAGGGCTATACAGTGGATGATCAAAAAGATCCCATTGAAATTGCTCAAGGAGCTATTGAGTTGTACCAGCACTGTGTGGAAGAACATTGTCATGGATCAGAAGAACTCCAGTGATAATTGCATGGTTGCCAATGGTCCTGCTTGCTTTCTACCACTCATTTAGTATCTGTAGAGAGCAATTGCAGGTTGAAAAGTGACCTGGAACCAGTTATGGTTTCTAGAATCACAATAACTGCAGCTGTTTATTGTGAAACTTTATGTCATTTGTAGAGAGCCATTCAAAACAAACAGTGAGGAAAGCTAACAACTAAAGTTGTTCTGATCCATGACAATACTGGTCAATACACTGTTGGTGTAATTCAACAGCTTCTTAAATAATTATAATAGAATATTTCTGATCTGTCACTGTATAGTCTGGACTGGGTTAATACCAGATTTGACAGTGTATATACATTGACAATTTTTAAATTAGCCAACCAGCCAACCATAATATTCTTTATAACAAATTTTCTTTGAACCCAGCTGGACACAAGGAAACATGTAAAGAAAACATTTCTTGCTCCATAATATGTAGAATAATCATAGTTAACAAATTTTGCAGGAAGAAAACCTTTCTTCACTTCTTCCCTTATCTTTCTAAGAAATTCATGAATTTCTTAGAACCTATATATTCACAGAGTACATATCTGTAGTCCCCCCTAATATGCAAATATATATCCAGTTACACTGTGAAACTAAATATAATATTAATTAGCATCACAAATAAGATTTATCTCCATTTTGCCACATGGTGGATGTCTGTCAAGACTTAACACCCAGCAACACTTATAACATGACTTGGAGGGAAGCACTGGTAATTATGTGTTATACTGACCACACTGCTGTTCTTGATCTGTTTGAAACCAGTTTCTCTGTTTACACTTGGAGAAAATCAGCTTATCCTGAGTGAGATAAACAACTATTTACATATATTTTAATTTTGGTAAAATTCTAGTTGATTGACTTTTGGCTATCTTGGAAGGGGGTTAGGTTAAGAAAATAAAACTTTCAGGGATGGGTCTAAAGGCTTAAGTATGTATTGGGAAGGTATTTTAAAGTACCCACCTCTACTCCTTCTCCCTCCTGAGGGCTCTGAAATTTGTCTATATGACAGGTCTATACCTATAGAAATTTTGATGAAACAAAATTTTTCCTTAATTTTCAGTTACCAGTTGCCTTCTCTCTGCCTTTAGTTCTGAAAATGCAATTCCTGTTATTTGAGTAGAATTCTGAGCCATGTCAATGTTTTTTTCTTTTCAAAAT
The DNA here is from genome assembly GCF_032884065.1 of Artemia franciscana. Lineage (NCBI taxonomy): Eukaryota > Metazoa > Arthropoda > Branchiopoda > Anostraca > Artemiidae > Artemia > Artemia franciscana. Next base: position 27,895,074 of record NC_088863.1, on the reverse strand, counting down.
TTAGGAAATGTGTTTGCATATCTTTAAAACCTTATAAACTGGGATTGAGCAAAGTTGTGATGCTGAAAACAATTTTGTTGTACTTTATTCAGGCAGAACATCTATTTTGCAAGGTTTCACTTTTATAACACACATGTTTTTAAAGGTCATTAAAGGTTAGGGCCCTCTAGAGGGAGAAGGAGTAGAGGTAGGTACTTGAAAATACCTGCCTGGGACATACTTTAGCCTGTAGACCAATCCCTGAAAGTTCAGTTTCCTAACCTAACCCCTTTCCAAGATAGCAAGAAGTCACTAAACTGGAATTTTACCAAATATTGAATATACAAAGTTGGTTAGGTATTTAATAGAATGTGTTCTGGTCTGCCTGCTTTCTAATACACAAGTAACAAAACACTTTCAAGCCAACTTCAAGGATCATTTGAAATCATTGGCAACTATATTCTTTTAAGAGGGTATTAAAAAACTTGTCTCCTGATATGACAAATGTCTCAATCTTTTTGGTGATTATGTCCAAAATCAAGAAATCCTTGGGTGATAAAATTATTGTTTTAGGCCCTATATGAGCTTGTCATGAAGGGGGAGGATAAAGTTAAGTGATTTGCTTTAAGGAACTATAGAAATGGGCTGTTTTAACTTTATGACCATTTACAGTGCTTCTTTCTGGAAGGGCTGACCACTAAACTTTTAAAGTTTCTTTTCCATATTTTATCCTTGTTTAGCTATTCAAGAAAAACCACAGCCTAATGAAGGTCCTATTTGCATTTCAAACACAATGAAGGCTTATTTTACCTTTCCATTTCATCTTGCATTTGTCTGGTTTTTTCTGAATGCATGGGAGTCATTTTGATAATGCTTTCGTGGATAACAACTGATCTTGAACGTTTCAGTACAAAGTTAAAGTCGATTTAATCTGTCTTTTTTTAGTGCGTTTGCAATTTGATTTTCTTTGCCTTATGCTTACAGTGTTGCCATGTCATGACAAGAGCGAGAAAGACCAATGAGAGAAGATGTTTCAATTTTTCACAGTAAAAATAGAAAAAAAAACAGAAAAACAAAATAGATCAATGATTTTTTAGCTTTTTCTTTACTTACTCCATTCAAAACTAACATAACTCTGGATTGGTGGCAAAGCCTGGTGTTGAAAATCTTAAACAATCTCACCTCTGTTCTTCATCGTACGTCTTTGCTGGTACAACTATTCCACTACTATAACTAATAAGCTACTGCGTCACCAATGCCACTGAGGCTAAAATATTAGTGTCTGTTTTTTGTTATGAGCTCATCCCCAGTCGTTTAGATACGAACTGTTTTTCATTTGGCCCAAGGTGATTGGACGAAAAGGATGATCTGTAGCAATCTGTCATCCTTTCTCCACGAAACGTATTTTATCCATCTTAGCCTTTTTAAATACAACCCTAAAATTCAAGATAGAGCCATATTTTTCGTAAGCTTGATTTTTCAAATGCAGTTGATCAGTTCAATGCATAAAAGAAATTGTATATTGAACCTCTGGGGAACATTTAACGAATCTTTCTCTACTTTTGCAGCTTCTACACTTTAAAACTATACGTGACCACTGTAATCATTACAAATTTCAATATTCTAATCTTGGGTGCCAAGCCCTGATTATCAGGTAAATTTCTTTTTCTCATAATTTATTATTTCCCTTTAAACTTATTCTCCCTCAAACACCGGCACCGGTTTATATAGTTTAGGCTAGCTAATTAAGAACAGAAAATTCAGTGAGACAATGAATCTTCTGCTTATCCAAGCACTAGGCCAGTTTCAATTGCTTTGCCTTCTTGCAGATTTTTTAATAGGTCATTTATTACGGGGAAATATGCACTTGTGTTATCTTGCAATAACTCCTGGAGCGGTCAAAATGTCAAAGGAACACATTTCCGTTTAGAAACAACCATTTTCAATTTTTTGTGATTTAAAGCAGTCCATTCTTGTAGTTGAAATTAAATAGTAAGCACTTTATAGTTTACTGTGTCTATACATATTCTTATTAGCTTAGGTTCAAAGCTTTGTAGTTTTGTCTGATTTTTGTTTTAGGAGAGTTACTCTTCTAATGTTAATATTAGAATAACTCTAAAGGGAGTATATTCAGGATACGGTTTAATAACTAAATCAATTTTAGAAGTATAGATCGGAGATCCCGTTTGGATGTATATGTGCAATACTTTTCCCCTAGCCTAGCATCAAGCCTAGCAGTCTGAGGTGGAAATCGAATAATATTGTTTCAGAGATATCACAAATATGAAATTATTTTAAGATTGTCCTATACAGCTTTTGTATTATTGTGTTCCTTTTCAACCCCCCTACATTGTTGGAAGCAATAATCGTATCCCATCATCGGTGCTATGGCGAAAATTTGCCCCTTCCAAAACATCAAGCACTTGTAGCTGTTATTCAAACCCACTTATCCGAAGATACGGGCTAATTTATGCTGTTGAAATAGCCTATATAAATTACGCAGCCACCAAAGACTTTATCAAAAAGAAAAGTTTACTGCCAATTTATGTGTTTTTAAGATTATAAATAGAGTGAAACTATCGACAAGTACGATCAATGCTAAAGGATTGAAAGGAAACATAAAAATAACATTTTTAAGATAAGAGCACCAGTTCTGTAAATATTAGAATTAAGCCGACTTTTAACTTTAATTACCAGAGATAAATGTTGTTTTTGGTAAACTATTGAGGTAAACATTTTTTGGTAAATTTGCAGTGAGTTTACCAGGAAAGCCTGTCTTTTGTGGATAATCTGCCTTTTTGAGTTTACGTTGAGGGTTTGGAAGAACGGTGTGAAGTTTCTCTTTTAGCGGTAGTCTGCCTGCATTACGTTGTGAGTTTGTTGAGGAAGTGTAGTGCCCGTCTTTTAGTTATAATATGCCTGTTTGCAAATTGTGCCGGGAGGTGTAAAGCCTATCTTTTAGGTGCAACAGAACAGTTTAGTGAGAATTTGGCAGTTTACTTATATTAATATTTTGTGTGATATTGAAGAATTCATATATGAGGGGCAGATACTAAGGCTTGTGAAGCAGAGTGTTTTGCCTTGTATGTTTTATCATCCAACTAATTCAAGGAAAAGACTTCTCGTCGTGTCTTGATAAATTTGGTTGTTAGATTTTCCCTTATAGCCTTCACACATCGGTATTTTCTAGATTTATTTCGTGTTTTTAAGATATGCTTTAAGGGGATTTATATCAAGACGAACTACATAAGTATGAAAATTTCCCGGATATTCACGATATTAGTTGAATATCACATCGCAAGTAGTCATAGTCATAGTCAGTTGAAAGTAGTCAGAGTTGTTTCAAGAAGCCGCCGTCACACGTAATCTTAGTCTTGGTCATAAGTAGTCACAATAGCAAACGTAAGTAGTCGCAGTTGTAGTCATAATATCAGTTGCTATAGTATTGCCCTTGAAAGTTTCAAATTAATTCCTTTACCAGCTGCTAAGATATTATATATAAGGCTTTTTGACAAACTTGGATGCAAAAAGTATATTTTGTTTTAGTTTAGTTATGCTGTCGACATTCTCTGGAATTTCACCTCAATACTTTTAACCTTTCTGGGCACATCCCGGGTCAAATATTCCCCTATTTTTCAATGATAAATCCTGCATAATAAAATTGACAAATTTCATAAATTGCATTCTTTACCCATGAGGCTTTTGAGAGCATGGCATTCTCAAGAAATAATTGTTGGACCTTTTGAATAAAATGACCTTCCAGAGTTACCGTTACTTTTCACGGAGGGGTTATCTAAAAGGAGAAGGGAATGCCTGCTACCCTCTGATCACTCGGAAACACTCCTCTAAACACGCTATTAGATTTTAAACCCCAGCCAGCCATTAGATGTTGCTAATACGCCTTTTTGACGACAAATCCGCATGTAGTGTAGTTTGAAACTGTAGAAAATTCTTCCTAATATTTTCTAGAAATTTTGCGCCCACATTCTTTTTGGAAACCCAAGATCAAATAATGCCCTTTCCCCAATGACCAGCCTGATCAAAATTTTACAGAAATTACAACCCTTGGCCCAGATGCTGTGGGGGATCATGTTATCATCAAAGACATTGTTACTTAACCTTTACACTATTAAAAACTGCTATTTTAAGATTTTGATTGAATCTCTTTCGAGGGAGGTCAGATAGTCTTTTGACTACCATAAATTGTCTTCTTACAAGTGGGTTTTACAAACTTCAATAAGTGTCAAAGGGAGGGGACATTTAAAAAGGACACGGAGGACTGGTTCCCTTTCAATCATACTTCAACTATAAATAATAAAAAAAACAGCTAAAGGCATTAGCAAACAGGCTTTACGCTAAGTAGAAGAAAAAACGGTTTTGTAGATGAAGTTTAAACACAAAAAAGCCTTCAGCTTTTGCTCTTATTTTCTTTTAGCTGGAGCCTATTAAAGAGTGAACTCCTTTTTAGAAGCAATTGCTGTTAACTAGGATAGTGTGTGGCAATTCTATACAGGCTGAATATGATTTCCTTGTGTTTTCAAAGGGGAAGTGGATGGGAGCGTCTAGTAAAAGGTTTGGATCATAGTAATTCCAATGGAAATGTTTATTTCAATTTATAGCAATAAAACGGAAATGACACCAAAATCGTAGTTTCTTGTGGTTACTTGCATCTATTTTAATATTGTGCAGACGAGTTCACATTGAAAAGTGTATAAATATAAGATTTAGTTTTCTAATAAGCCTCTAAGAACCTCTCTAAAATTTTTTGGGCTCTCATTAATGTCAAGGGAAAAAGGCACATTATTGATAACTAATGCCCAAGCTGAGATAAAATTTTCCCCAGTTTTCAAGATGGGTAACTGAAAACCCCCAACAAGAGGTTTTCAACCATGGTAACTCCAGCGCTATATTTTGTTCTCTATTCACTAGTTCTTTTTTCAGATCCCGATAAATTTGTTTTCATCATTCCTTTTTACTTTCAATTCAACAAGGATAATATATATTATTTCTAAATATGTGCAAAATGGTGATGATTTTAAGCATAAAAATAAATTTAAAAGGGCGTTTTTAATTTTTGGTTACAATTGGCTCAGGTAGGCAGGCTTTTTACGAGATTTTAACTGTTGCTGCAACTATGATCAGGCCCTAAATGGTCTTTTCATTCATTATCCATCCAAAAATGTTGGTAACACTTCTAGATCTCATTTCTGAGGATTTTGATGTGATTCCAATACTGGAGCCACTCCTGGCTGTAGCTGTCCTTGGAATAGATAAAGCCCCTCTCCCCTCGAATGAAGATCAGACCTCAATGAAAAAGAAGAGACAAAAAAAGAAGGACGGTCAGGAAGACGTTTGCACACTTTAGTATACTTTTTGTTTATTTTGTGTAGTGTGGATGAGCAGAGAGCTAACTTAATTAATCAGCCAACTCATCAAAGCCAACTGGAACCCATCTATCTTGTTGATCTGGTCTTGTCTTTTGCGTTTGGCCCAGACCTTCCGAGGCGGTCTTCTTTGTTGTTTCATATGTCTTTACTAGAGTTTTCTACAGTATGTTACATTTCCAAGTTATTTCTGAATTAGACTATTAATCAATTTGATATATAATTAATAATTATTAATCAATTTGAAAATAATTTGTAGAGATTTTGTTCATGATTTTTTTTTCATTTTGAAGCGGAAAGAAACTGAGCGTAATTGAAGATTAGGAAACTATATTCTCTGGCGTACCACAGGTATATCTGAATTTTACGGAGGGCTTTATCCACAATGGTTCAGTAAAGCTAGAAAGCTTTCCCAGACGTAAAATCCACTCAGTTTTACCTACGTATATCTATCACTAGTTTACAGGCTCTTTGGGTGCCATCAGATAATGAATGTCGTCTCCGTACTAAGGAATAATGTAATTCCAAACATAGTTTGGTAAATTAACGGTTACCTTCGTAACCCTTAAGAGTTACTTTTTAACTCTCAAGGGAAGGCTGGATAACGAATAAACAATATTTTAGACATGGACGAGGGATGAAACAGTAAAATGAACTACTTCTCACGCGTTCCGAAAGTATTGTCAAATGCCGAAGCTTTAAAGAGGGTGGGATCGAAGAGGACGGTATGCCAGCCTGCTTGTGTTAGATCAACTCAGGTGATGAATTGCTTATAATAACAGGAAAATACTGATTTCTTCCTCAGATGAATAGTTTATTTGAAAAAGTAATAACTGAAATTGATGTGAAGGTAAAATCCTGTGCAGCTGTTTTACAAAAAAAGGAAATTTTTAAACATTAATAGAATATTCTTCTTCTTCTGTGACATTCTTCCACTGTTTCAGTCTAGAAAAATAGATCAGATTAAGACTAAGGTATTAAAAAAGGTTTCATTAAAAACAAATAGAAGGTGATCCAGCTTCAGCTTTGTCTACAATAGGCACTGATTATTAAACTGATTATAGGCACTGAATCAAAGATAGACCCCCTGTAAGCCAATGTAAGCCAAGTTCAAAGTGACAGTGTCTGGTCAATACTGCCGTCAATCAAATGGATAGAAACTGTTTCATTTTTACACTTTTCTTGAAATAAATTGATGACTTTCCACTAGCAACTTTTTTTAGAAGCGCAATAAAAGATACTGTTGACGCATAAATTAATACAGTGACAATGATGGTCTTTCTTTGATGATTCAAGAAATGCTACTGGGCTTAGCTCAGTAGGCTTAGCTCAAAACTTCACAAACAAAAAACTAAAAAAGGTCCAAGATAAGGCTTTTCGAATATAAAAGCTAGAATAATTATGCATTTTTCAGCATTTTCTTCTTCTGAATCTACTGCATATTTCTACTTCAGCATTTTCTAACTATCAGCTGCCATAATTAATTTATAACTATTTATAGAAAAAATGTGCCCAGCAATATGTTTTGTTAGTCTTAGAATTAGTGATGACGATTTTTTACTTTGGATTTCTTAGAAATTATTCCACAAAAAATGTTTCCTTTCATATTAGTACCTAAACAATCCTGCTGATTGTACACGGGTTTAAGTGCTTACACTTAATAAAGCTAAAATTAGAGCTTTTACAGAAATATGCCCAGAAAAATCAAAATTCCAATCATATATGAATACTCTGAGATAATGGACGTTAATATACGTCAATACCTTTCCATATAATATTATTGAAATTTGAATAGGGAGTAATGCATCGTTTACGTTATAATAGTTATGCTTGTTTTTTGTTTTCTGCCCTTAAACTTCTCACTTATATATCAGCATACAAAAAGCTCATTGTGCACCTTAATTCTCAGTATTGTTGACGGTGGTGTGTACACAAAGTTGACACATCTTAGTATCCAATATATTATAATAATATACATAATTCTAAGAAGTTATATCAATGAGCTCCCAGACATTCGTGGGTCCTAAATTGTTCCTGATGTCAAATCTACAGCCTAATATGATGGAACAAATTAATAGTGACAGTGAGCGAAACGCAACTCGTTGGGCAGAGATTTATTTTTTTTTAGTAAATTTTCATGAATAGAATATCAAAATATTTATTTAAACATTTAGTTTTGCATTTACAATTGAGGGTTGTATCTCTGAACCCGTAATATTACTCCATAGACACAAAACATCTATCATATTGTCTTTAATCACAGATTTCCTGTGCTTACATATTAACATAAATCAGTGTGGCCCATCAGGAACATCGGTAAGGAGGGAAGTCATTAAGCTACCGCCTCCCCTGAATCCAAAGATTTTTTTTTATACTTTCATTTGTTTTTCTTTAAGTCGTCTATTTTTACCGCTTATTTTGGGACAGAGCCTGAAAAACTATTTTACTTGCCAAACAACAATAATAATAATAGCAAAAAAAAAACTTTTGCCATCTCCTCGGTGATATGTTATAAAAAACACAAATATTTTCTAATTTTTTCCGCTAGGAATAAATTTCCCGGGTTTATACTCTGCTCAATGGGGAAAGGCAGCATTGCAAGGAACCTAAACACTGACTCACGGTTGCTTTGTGTTATTTCCTTCTAAAATCTCACGATTTTTGTAAATTTATACATTTTTTCATTAGATACACAATTCTTGTCAATTTTCATAATTAAGATAGCAGTGTTTTCAGTTGCCAAATAAAAAAGACAAAGAAAATCTTCAGAAGCACTTCTGATACACCAGGAATTTTTAATTGTAAAGTTTTCTTAACGACATTTAAATAAGGTGATGAAAACATTTTAAATAGCAGTTTTTCTGTTTCATTAGCTATCGATTCTAACATAACGTAGCTTACCTTCCACTTTTCTTGGGCAAATAAAACCTTTTTGTTCGTGTTTCTGAAGAATCGGTATCATTATCCTTGGAGATAGTAAACAAGTGTTTGTTGTGGAAGCTTGGTGGGCTAATTACGGAAATGCTCTCTTTGTAAATATCTTCTTCTCTGGCTTCACACCGACGCTCAGAAGATACGGGTTTGAAATATCTCAGGTGATCATCGTTATCAAAACTTGCTGCGCCATAGCTGGCAATAGTCCTACGGTCGAAAAAACAATATAATTTTCTGATTTGTTACATAAATCAAACAGTTCATGGCAAAGCATGGCTAAAAGTAACCTAAACTCCAAAAATGGAAATTAGCAAATAATATATCAAAAGAATTTGCATATATATATAAATTTAAATATTGACTAATACATTCCTACTATATAAAATTCTATATTTTTTTAGGTTCACCATCAAAAGCTAAAAGTCTGAAAATATTTGCCAGATTTTTGATAAGGGGGGTAATATCCCCGAAAAGGCAAGTGATCCGAATCAAAACCATACCATTAGATTCAGCATATTGGAGAACTCTACTGTAGGGGTTGCATATACGAAAATGTGGAGTTTTGCTTTTTTTCCCAGAAGGAAGATCACTGAGGCATGTTTTGGCTTGTTTTTTGTTTTCCCATGGAATGATCGTATTTAACTGAAGAAAATGAAAGATCAGGAGAGGACTCGTTCGAACAGAGTGAATATTTTATTGCCCTTTTGAAGTATGTGAAAAAATTGCGCCATGGAATAATGACGTTTCTGGCTTTAGTCGTCATCAGACTACAATTTTGCCCCAAAGAGAACCAAGTATCTATCGTTTAAAGATTCTGATATAGCCATTTTTTTGAGAAACATCAACAAAAAGTTTTAATATTGCCAGCTACAGAAAAGATAATGCTGTCCGGTGGCCTATTCATTCCTGGAAAGACAAATTTAAGCGTGCACAGCGAGGGTTTGAAGATAGGGCCGCCCACGAAAGCTTGTCATGAAAGCTTCTCTAATACAATGAAGGAGGAAAAATATAAGTCCAGATCTTGAAAGAGAAAAATAAGAAGACAATAATTTTCTTTAAATCGACAAAATAGATCCAATCTTAATTTTCATTAACAACTAAGGCTTACCGTCAAAGGAAAATTGAATTCTGAATTGAATTTTCAGTTGTAAGTAAAGGTACCCACAGTAAAAGATTTTGGATAAAATTTGAGAATATTTTCCCAAATTGGACAAGGTTTTATCCCAAAAAAGTATTGTTTGGCCAAAAAATCTTTGCTCTTTGCGTATTGAAGGTCAACACACTAAGTGTTTTCCTTCTTAAAAACTGTAAACCCAAAAACATTTTCACATATTAACTTTCTAAAACCGTAATCAATTTATAACCGTAGATTAAAATAGATGTGATTCCTAGACACAGGAATGTTCTTGTGTGTAAGGAGTCTTATGAAACAGAGAGAAAGCAAAAATTTGCCACAAGGAGACTCATATATTCGAAAATAATCCAGGTCTTTGGAAAATAAATGTCACATTTTCACTCTTGTGGATATGATATTCGTGTTGCGGAACAACATTACTGTTTTTGCAGCTTTTGATCAGTGGTTTGTAACTCCGAAGTGGTAAGAGATGGAAACTCGAATAGTTTCCAAGGTATGGGAATCACGAAACGGGAAAGAAAAATTCTAGTAAAGTTTTCAAATTCCCTTTGGCTTTTAAAGAATTTTTCTATTTCCTCATGTTTTATATGGTGTCAAAACAAAACTATCCTAGATGGCAAAGTAAACTTTTTCGGTAAAATTCAAGGTCATACTTATAGTGCTCTAGTTTTTTTTAGTAATTTTGGAGAAGTCGATCTCCAATCCCAGTTTCTGATTCTTTGGGCTTGCTTATGAAACTTTTGAATTGATGCCTGTTGTGTTTAAATTGAGAAAAGCCATGAATAGTACAAAAGAGGAAGTGAAATTTCTTAGGCATAAAATTGCATTCTTCACTTTAAAATAATTTCCGAAGTTGTCATGACGTGTCAAATATTTTGACACCCTAGAGGTAAATTTTTTTCCAAACAAGGCAGAACTTTCCTCCATCGTGGATAAAAAGATCTTTTAAGAGCTGGAACTTCCATTTTTTCAAGAAAAAATTCTTCGTGTGACTTATTCTATTTTGAAGCTCCAATTCTACGATATACCGTAATTTTGTTTAAT